>NC_060130.1:721394821-721697852 GCF_021461395.2 Schistocerca americana
AGGGCCTTTGAACGCGTCCGTGGAGAATCCCCGTCGATGTATCACGTTATCAGAGAAAAACAACGTGGCCGCAGAACCTTAATACAGACGGTCGTACTGCCCGATGGTCGCCGCATGACAACGCAAAAAGACATTGCCAACGCTTTCGTGGAACACTACGGTCATCTATATCAAGAAGCGGAACACGATCAGACAGCCTTTCATGAGGTCCGACGAACGCTCTCCGCGTGTCTCGACGAGTCGGCCAACCTGGAGTTAACAGGTGCAATAACAGTTGACGACGTAATGGAAGCGATTGATAAGGGAGCGTCGCACAAATCGCCGGGGCCCGACGGGTTTCCGCTAGAGTTCTATCGTACATTTAAAGATCTCATGATTCCACGATGGACTGCCATGTACTGCGAATTGATGTCTCCCGACGTGACTCTTCCACCCTCCTTCGTGGAAGGAATGATCATCCCCATCCACAAACCATCTGGCGGCACAGGGATACAGGCCTACCGGCCACTGACCCTTCTTAATTGCGACTACAAGATCTACGCCAGGATACTTGCAGCACGCTTTAAACGCGTGATACGCCAAGTGATTTCACTCGACCAAACTCAGCTAGGAGGAGCTAGCAATTTACAAACGGCACTCAGCGACTACCGCGATGTTATCGCACTGGCTTCAACATGTCGTCTCCGGGGTGTATTGGTATCGATAGACTTCGATCGCGCATTTGACAGGCTGAGTCATGCTTATCTCACGGACGTGATGACGAAAATGAAGTTTCCGGAAAGTTTTGTCACCGTCGTCATGAGACTACTCCACGGAGCCGCATCCAAAGTGCTCATCAATGGACGCTTGGTGGGGCCCATCACCATCTCACGATCGGTCAGACATGGGTGCCCGCTGTCAACGATATTGTATGCCATCGCTGTCGAGCCGCTGCTTTGCGGGCTCCGGAATCGACTCCAAGGAATGACGATAAGGCACAACAAGTTTATATGCCGAACATACGCAGATGACCTAGTGTTTTTAGCAAGGTCCGGCGACGAGGCAAGAGTGGCCTTGCATTGGATTAATTTGTATTGTATGGCTACGGGAAGTCGCCTGAACATGGCAAAGTCAGGAGCGATGAACATCGGGAGAGGACTCCCGACAGGAAGTGTAGCACCATTACAGCCGATCAACAAGATGAAATGCCTAGGAATTATCTTCACTACAGACGTTCGACGCACGGCGGCACTGAGTTACAGACATCTTCTGCAAACAATTGGTGCGAGTGTCCGAAGTCACAGGTTAAGGGCACTGGATATGATACAACGGGTCACCTTTGCCAACACTTATCTAGCCTCTCGCATCCCCCACCTGGCACAAGTTCTTCCTATGCCGGTGGTATTGGCCCGCCGAATCCTGGCGGCACTAGGATATTTTGTGAGCACAGGTCTGCTTTTTAAGGTAGGATACGAAACCCTCACCCTTCCTCGTAGTCGTGGAGGTCTTGGACTCGTCCACGTACGCGACCGAGCAGTGGCTATTTATGTAACCACAATGATAAAGATGTGGAAACGACACCAGACAAGTCTGACGGGCAGCTTGATAGACGAACTCGCTCCAACTTCGCTTTCGGCTCCGGTAGCGGTGGCTCACATCTCACCATCGCTTGCCCATATGCGAACTTTCTTTGTGGAACACAGTTATGTACATATGGAACTACCGACTACCAGGACGGCGACGGCACGTGATATATATCACATCTTGACTCGACGACGGCCGAATAACGCCGTAGAGCGCCGCCAACCAACAGTTACGTGGTCAGTGGTATGGCACCACCCACATCTTGATACGGGAACGCGCGCACTGTGGTATCAGGTGGTAAATGGGAAGTACGTGACTCGTTCCAGGTTGCATAAAATTCATATGGCGGACGAGCCACTGTGTCCGCAGTGCAATGTTATAGACACTGAGGAGCATCGCCTGATATGCGGTCCTTCGGCGGACGTATGGTGTTTGGTCAAAAAAATGATCGCCTTCCTCCTTCGGGAGGGGCCGCAAACAATAGAACCACGCACACTACTTCTCCCAGATAGGACATATTATCCCCGAACGAAGACAAACGCAGTGACTTGGATTCGAGGTTTGACTGTGCATTATCTTTTCCGAGACGGCAGTAAGAATGTGCTTGACTTTTGGGCCTTACTACAGGAACATCACTCACAGCTTATGAGACATCCGAGATATCGAACATATTACACAAATTTTTTAGGGAGTGCCTTGCTTGATCCCCCACCCAGTTGGGGTGTCCCGGGTAGGAGAATGTAATTATTGTCTATAAGTATCAGAGCACGAAAGGACCAGGACAGTGGAGAGGATCCACAAACACACGTGCAGACGTACCCGACACCAACGCGAGGTATGACGGGATTAGTGAGGTACGCGCCTAAAAGAGGAACGTAGAACGTTATTGTTTTGTACTGACAGAAGAAGGATATTTTATTTTATTTTTTCACTATTATGTAAAAAAAAAGGAAGTCCACTTATTTACGTTTCCCAGAAAATTTTATTTTATAAAGTTATCGTCTTATATATTTAAAAAAAATGCTAGAAGCAGTTTATGTTTGTTACTGTTACAAAAAAGTGGTCAGCGCGAAAAAAAAATTTATATATATTAAAAAAAAAAAAAGTTGGTAGAGCACATGGCCCGCGAAAGGCAAAAAAAAAAAAAAAAAAAAAAAAAAGGTAACTGGTTGGGAATCGGATAACCCGGGTTCGATTCTCGAAGAAACCTAGCGGATGTTCTACTTTTCGTTTATATTTTTCCATATATCAATTGACAGGGATAGGAGGGTTAAAAAGGTAAATAAATCAATAAGGAATGGTAATAATAAGGTAGGCAAACAAATTTCTCAAACCTCTTGGGACAGTAAACAACTAAAATGCTACTCTAGGTCACTTTACAATGGCTCTTCCAGTCACTGTTACGTGTCTTCACTTTTCTTCGAACAACTAGATGGAAGGTACTAGCCATATAAACATTCGAAACAAATATACTCACGGCACCAAGAACATCTAATGAATGCAATCTTTCGACAGCTACACTGTTCCTTCCAAAGAGTCGGTCGAAAACATACTTGGTTTACATTTAAATATCTGTCTTTTTCGGGAATTAATTTTGATGCCTACCACGCATACGATATCATTGCCTGAAAAATCGGTGCTGAAAGTTGGTTGTGAATTATGCTGTGCCGGCAGAAGTGGCCGTGCGGTTAAAGGCGCTGCAGTCTGGAACCGCAAGACCGCTACGGTCGCAGGTTCGAATCCTGCCTCGGGCATGGATGTTTGTGATGTCCTTAGGTTAGTTAGGTTTAACTAGTTCTAAGTTCTAGGGGACTAATGACCACAGCAGTTGAGTCCCATAGTGCTCAGAGCCATTTGAACCATTTGAATTATGCTGTGAATAGTTATTGCATCCGTGCGGTTGTGCAATTCCCGCTGGGCTTCCAGAAGCACACTGCAATTCTGAAGGATGGAAATAAAGTTTTTAACCTGGCGATAGAAATAAACATCACACGGCTGGCACACAGGTGTGCAGTTTCGCAGTATTACTTTTACTGTGCACGTAGGCTGACCCTCACCATCTATAAACATTGTGTCATATACTGTAGTATTAATTTGTCCACTCCAGGAATTCAATATTAGACGAAACTTGTTAAGAGAAACGTATGGGTTTAAAACATTCTCAAGAAATGTTCTGTAAATCGCATTCGTCAAATGGTTCAAATGGCTCTGAGCACCATGGGACTCAACTGCTGAGGTCATTAGTCCCCTAGAACTTAGAACTAGTTAAACCTAACTAACCTTAGGACATCAAAAACATCCATGCCCGAGGCAGGATTCGAACCTGCGACCGTAGCGGTCTTGCGGTTCCAGACTGCAGCGCCCTTAACCGCACGGCCACTTCGGCCGGCCGCATTCGTCAGTTTCCCAAATTTGGAGCAGGTAATGTAAATATTTTTCAACGAGTCGGTTAAACGATTGACCTCTTCTATAACCCGAGGACCAAATGTAACAGGCCGGCCGCAGTGGTCTAGCGGTTCTAGGCGCTCAGTCTGGATCCGTGCGACTGCTACGGTCGCAGGTTCGAATCCTGCCTCGGGCATGGATGTGTGTGATGTCCTTAGGTTAGTTAGGTTTAATTAGTTCTAAGTTCTAGGGGACTGTTTACCACAGATGTTAAGTCCCATAGTGCTCAGAGCCATTTGAACCATTTGAACCAAATGTAACATTCGTTTCTTGTAAACACAGGAAAAACTTAGGCAACACTTTTGCAGAGGCTGTGATGGCAAATTGCGCCGTGTACAAATGTGTTAGTTTGTTTTTACTACCAACTGCGACAAGGGTTCGTTTTTCTCCCTTATGCGATAACGTGCGTCGAATGTTCACCCGATACTCGCACCCTGTTTGATCGGTGTTGATCACGTAATCACGATTAAAACCGGTCATAAGTGACTCCATTTGCGTGCTGAAAAGAGTCGCCACTTTCTGTATATCTTCTACATTTTGTACCTCCTTATGAGAGACGCATTTAGTGACGTACCGTTGACGAATTTAATACTCCGATTTGAAATTTCTTACCCAAGATAATGATGCAGCAAACGTAAAATCCTTTTTCGCCATATATTGAAGCGCTGCACCTGCAGCCCACTCCTGAAGTATTCTCGTTTTTACATTCTCGTTACGACAACGAGATTCGACAAATCTGTCGTATGTCCACTTATTTATCGCCTGGTATTTGTCGTACCTTGTCCCTCCTTTAGCGATATCAATTTCCCAAAATTTCAAGTCCTTCTTCCTTTACAGGGCTGTCGTTGCTTCATTCTTTTGCAGTGTTTGTAAGTTTCAATTTGAATGATTCCTGGCTAGCGCTACCGCCTTTACTTTTACTTCAAGGGGTATAGCGCCGTAGTTCAATCGTTTAGTAACCGGTTCGTAATGCTCATCGGGAACAGATGAAGCACATATTCCCAGTGACGTGGAGATTTCAAAGGTGTTATGACAATTTTGAAATTCACTGGTTGGGATATCTTCCACTGCATCACCTACTGCTTCGTCTTCATGGTATAGTACTTCAGTATCAACAAAAGTCTTTTCGTTCGTCAGCTCCAAAAACCGCTCGACGATAGCCGCTCCTATAAATATGGAACGCCGAGAAACATAACTGCTTGCTTCTGGTAGTGCATTGACAATGCAGCTGTCTTGAAACACTTTTACAAACCAAATCAAAGGGTCGGTAACTTCCCGCTTGCCATCGTCTGCGAAAGGCTCCCAACTATATATTACAGCGCTAGTCGAAGGGTGCACATCCTCCATTATTCAATTATACACCTGAAAGATATGACACAACAAACAATAACTAGTTACTACGGAATAAACGGACGAGCTAATTACTACAAACTACATACAGTACACGTCATATGTTACTTACAGAAGAACACTGTATTCATTCACAAAACGTATTTAATTCGGCGCATTAACGATTGGAAAATCACTACATTTATCCGCGATGTTCGCGGCAGCATATAAGGCTCTTCCAGTTTCACAACCATGATATGACGAAGAGGCAACCGGGATAACATAACTCTCCCCGCGTGAATTCCGTCCCGTGCCTCGCTGTAAACAAGCCTCGCGCGGTTGGCTATCTGTGGTTCCTCGTGAGAAATTCGCAGCACTCTTACTCGGAGTTGTTTTAATGTGGCAAGGCTTAAAAGTTTAATTTTTTACTAACTCACGGCGTATGGGAAATTTATTTGCCTACCTATTATTATCATACTTTATTGATTTACTTATCTTATTAACCCTCCTATTCCTATCAATTGAGATATGGAAAAATATAAACGAAAATAAAAACATCCGCTAGCTTTCTTCGACATTTGAACCCTGGTTTTCCGATTCCCAACCAGTTACCTTGGCCATTGCACTATCGGCGCTGTCGGCTAAAGCCGTTTACCATGTGGGTACAGAAGTGGCAGTTGTAAAAGTTTCTTTCCTCGATTTCTGGAAAAGTTTGCGTTTTCGGACCCCATACCTGATGACGAAAATTGCTCTATTTTCCATTATCTTTCGATCCCTCCAATCTTGAGTCGATTGCTCGTCATAACCTTTAGGGGTGATTTTCTCAAAATTGCGGGGGTGTTGACCCAAAATATCTTAGAGTCCTTCGTTTTAGGTTGTACACAACCGACCTGCCAAATCTGAGCTGAATCAGTTGGCCATGTCTGAGGCCTTCCCCTTGTAAGATGATATGCTCGTAAGAGGCAACCGACACAGGACTGCACTACCGACATCTCCTGGCGAGATTACAGAAGCCTGTCAGGACGAAGAGTCACGGGAATTTGTCCAATGGGGTGTTTTAGTTCTCAGGACAACGCTCCAGCTCATCCTACACAGGACTTACAAAGTCATAGATTTTGTCCTCATTTCTGGTGTAACAAGGATTTGGCCAGAAATGAAAGTGACAAAAGTGGGAGTTCCAGAGGGTGAAGCGTTTATAAAAAGTAACGGTTTTGACGCGCGTCGGGAGAGGCTTGACAGTGGTTGGCTCAGTGGAGGGTGGACAGTGCGGAAATCCGAGGGATGTGGGATAGAGTTCCTGGGCGGAAACTTTTTTTTAATTTTGAATTTTTACGTTACTTACACTGCAAATACCGTACTTATTAATATTACCATAAATGACACGAAAAGGAAAGACAAAGAAAAATTTGAGATTGTAAATAAATTTAGAGGAAGGGATTGTAAGATACTCAAGAGAACATATATAAAACGTGACGTTTTGTCGTCTGGAGCTCCCACATCTATCACTTTTATTTCTGGCCATGACCTGCATATATGGACGAACTCAGTGATGACGAGTAGGCGCCGTCCCCTTTTTAGTCCCATATAGTGCTTCTTTGGAGAATCAGGATTTGTCTTTCCTTGTAGTCTCTTGAAATGGCACCTGGGATCAAGAAACAGTTGCTCGAACAGTCCACGGGTATACTGCCGGTTCATAGTGTCCAACGGGCACAATATTTCGGCGATCAGACATGTCGCCATCGTCAGGTGCGCTTACGAGCTGAGCTCCTGAGGGCGGCCGGCCGATTTAAATCCCCTCCCACCGCGGGGCGCTCTCTTCGCCGTCCGCGCCCGCGCGCCTACGGTCGCGAAGACGTGGGAGTCGGAATTTGTCGTAGAGTCGATGTGCTTGCTACCTCCGCCCTGGTCGCCAGTTCGCACTTCTTGCTGAGAGTCTTCTTAATTACATTCAATGCCGGGTCCCAAGCCTTGCTGAGATTGTAGCCGCAATCTCGGTTGATAAGATCTTCCCTGGTGCGAATTTCGATAGCCTCCCTTATAACGCTATCCCAATATTTAGAGGTCTGAGCCAGGATCTTGGTACGCTCATAATCCATCTCGTGTTTCTCGGACAAACAGTGCTCTGCTACCGCCGACTTACTTGGATATTTCAGTCGAGTATGCCTTTGATGTTCTCGGCAACGATCTTCGATGGTGCGTACTGTTTGTCCGATATAAGTCTTCCCACATTCACAGGGAATTTGGTATATGCCGGTCTTCCTCAAACCGAGGTCATCTTTCACACTTCCCAGTAATGTCCGTATTTTATTGGGCGGGCAAAAGACGGTTTTAACTCGGTGTTTCTTTGCGGCTACAATCTCAGCAAGGCTTGTGACCCGGCATTGAATGTATTAAGAAGACTCTCAGCAAGAAGTACGAACTGGCGACCAGGGCGGACGTAGCAAGCACATCGACGCTACGACAGATTCCGACGCCCACGTCTTCGCGACCGCCGGTGCGCGGGCGCGGACAGCGAAGAGAGCGGCCCGCGGGGGGAAGGATTTACATCGGCCGCCCGCTCTCAGGAGCTCAGCTCGTAAGCGCACCTGACGATGGCGACATGTCTGATCGCCGAAATATTGTGCCCGTTGGACACTATGAACGGGCAGTATACCCGTGGACTGTTCGAGCAACAAATACGCCGGGTGAAACTGAAGAATCACAAGAAACAGTTGCACAGTATGAATTTCAGGGATGACGATGAGGTGATTTTCGAGGCGGAACGTTTGCTGAACATCGAAAATGCAGACTTCTATAATAAATGTCTCCACTGGTTTATCCACCGTGGGGAAAAATGTGTCACATTTAGAGGGGAAATATGCAGAGGAGGACTGACACCATCGCCAAGTTCGATGGCCGTAGCTTTTTCTGGGTGATAATTAAAATCTTATTAGTACCCGCCACATTACACGGAAGTGACGAAAGTCATGGGGCAGCGAATGCACATACACAGATGGCAGTAGTATCGTGTACACAAAGTATAAAACGGCAGTGGTTTGGCGAAGCGGTCATTTGTATTCAGGTGTTTCTTGCGAAAAGGTGATCATGGTCGCACGGCAGGAACGAAAAGACTTTGAACAGGAATGGTAGTGGCGGTCAGATCCATGAGATATTCCAATTCGGAAATCGTTAGGGAATTCAGTATTCCGAGATCCACAGTGTGAAGAGTGTACCGAGAATGCCAGATTTCACGCATTACTTCTCACCACGAAAAACCGCAGTGGCCGACGACCTTCACAACAACTGAGAGGAGGGGGGTTGCGTAGAGTTGTCAGTGCTAACCTACAAGCAACACTGCGTGAAATAACCGCAGAGATCAACATGTGACGTACGATGAACGTATCCGTTAGCACAGTGCGGCAGTAGATGACCGACGCGAGTGCCTTTCTTAGCAGCACGACATCGCCTGCAGCGGCTATCCTGTGCTCGTGGCCATATCTTTTGGCCCCTAGACGACTGGAAAACCGTGGTGTGGTCAGATGAGTACCGATTTCACTTGATAAGAGCTGATAGTTAGGGGCGAGTGTGCCATAGACCCCGCGAAGACGCCTCCAATGGCGAGAAGCGATGTGCAGTATGTTCCAATCTGAGTTTAGAATTTCGTTACTGTTTGCTACCTGTTTCAACACACTTTCTTCCCCTACAACTACGTAGATTTTATTACCTTTAATAAGCTAGAATAATTCTGGGGCTCTGAGGATGATCCTTCTGTTTACTAATAACATATTAACATTTGTTCATTACGATGTGGAAGGTCCAAAGTTCTCCTCTGAAAGTAATATGGCTAATCTGTCTTCGATTGCGGCAACGATTTCATCATTGACCCGAAGGAACGCTTGCTCTAACCTAAAAAGCCCCAAGCGCACGCTACACATACTCAATTACCCACGTATCTACTCCTTTTGTGTTGTGGAGGTGAGAGTAGCAACCGACATGGGCCGTTGAACCATAGCATTCGACTGAAGATATTCAGAGAAAGCACAGAAAATCCGAATCAGGATGACTGTTATACAAAATAGTCCAGAGTCTTAGTAACTCTGTCGATTTGCTCCAAGTACACCCAGTTATTTATCGCTAACAGACTGCAAACTACCAAGTTTAGTTAACAGTTAGTGTTTAATCACTGAGTTTATCACTGAAATTCGGAGGAAAAATATTACGTCTTCCACATTAATGCAAAACAAAGCTGAGTGCTGCTCCTACTAGTAATTCGCGATCTTCCATAGGATCGCTGCTGAAAAATGTATCGCTGGATATGCGGATGCGAATTGATACACACTTCTCAGTTGAAGAGAGCGCTATCGTGCCAATAAGAGATGCAGCGCAGTAGAACCCCACAACTTGGCGCTGTTAGGTATTTTATGTTCTACTTACTGCGACTCTTGTTTGATCCTGCTACGACGAAATGGATTCTGATGCTGGTGACAAAGAGAACCCTTTCCACTAACCCGTGTTTTGGCTTCACTCCACACAGTGATTTTGCGTTGGAAATGAAACCACCAAACATAGTTGCGAACCATTTTTCTAACTTATTTTATAGCTTAGAGAGTCGGCATCAATGTATTAGAAACGTTTGCACGGTCTGCAAAAAACCTAGAAATTTGGATCTTTGTTGCTGACGTATGTGCACAGCGTTGTTCTCGTCTGGGAGTACATGTACAGCAAATTGTTGAGGGATGTTTTTCAGCATTGCACACTGTTTCACAAATAATTTCGATGATGACTTCCTGGCAGGTTATAACTGTGTGCCAGACCGAGACTCGAACTCGGGACCTTTGCCTTTCGCGGGCAAGTGCTCTACTAACTGAGCTACCCAAGCACGACTCACGCCCCGTCCTCACAGCTTTACTTCTGCCAGTACCTCGCCTCCTACTTTCCAAACTTTACAGAAGCACTCCTGCGAACCTTGCCACGAAGTTTCATATCAGCGCACACTCCGCTGCAGAGTGAAAATCTCATTGTGGAAACATCCCCTAGGCTGTGGCTAAGCCATGTCTCCGCAATATCCTTTCTTTCAGGAGTGCTAGTTCTGCAAGGTTCGCAGGAGAGCTTCTGTAAAGTTTGGAAGGTAGGAGGCGAGGTACTGGCAGAAGTAAAGCTGTGAGGACGGGGCGTGAGTCGTGCATGGGTAGCTCAGTCCAGTCTGCCTTCGGCGGTGCTACGGCACGGACGTCTGTTTACGTCCCTGCCGGAAAAGATCGCGCTCGCGCGGTTGTTTACCTCTTCGGCGTACTCGTGCGTTTAGACGACTCGATATACAGGGTGTTTCAAAAATGACCGGTATATTTGAAACGGCAATAAAAACTAAACGAGCAGCGATAGAAATACACCGTTTGTTGCAATATGCTTGGGACAACAGTACATTTTCAGGCGGACAAACTTTCGAATTTACAGTAGTTACAATTTTCAACAACAGATGGCGCTGCATGTGACGTGAAAGATACAGAAGACAACGCAGTCTGTGGGTGCGCCATTCTGTACGTCGTCTTTCTGCTGTAAGCGTGTGCTGTTCACAACGTGCAAGTATGCTGTAGACAACACGGTTTATTCCTTAGAACAGAGGATTTTTCTGGTGTTGGAATTCCACCGCCTAGAACACAGTGTTGTTGGAACAAGACGAAGTTTTCAACGGAGGTTTAATGTAACCAAAGGACCGAAAAGCGATACAATAAAGGATCTGTTTGAAAAATTTCAACGGACTGGGAACGTGACGGATGAACGTGCTGGAAAGGTAGGGCGACCGCGTACGGCAACCACAGAGGGCAACGCGCAGCTAGTGCAGCAGGTGATCCAACAGCGGCCTCGGGTTTCCGTTCGCCATGTTGCAGCTGCGGTCCAAATGACGCCAACGTCCACGTATCGTCTTATGCGCTAGAGTTTACACCTCTATCCATACAAAATTCAAACGCGGCAACCCCTCAGCGCCGCTACCATTGCTGCACGAGAGACATTCGCTAACGATATAGTGCACAGGATTGATAACGGCGATATACATGTGGGCAGCATTTGGTTTACTGACGAAGCTTATTTTTACCTGGACGGCTTCGTCAATAAACAGAACTGGCGCATATGGGTAACCGAAAAGCCCCATGTTGCAGTCCCATCGTCCCTGCATCCTCAAAAAGTACTGGTCTGGGCCGCCATTTCTTCCAAAGGAATCATTGGCCCATTTTTCAGATCCGAAACGATTACTGCATCACGCTATCTGGACATTCTTCGTGAATTTGTGGCGGTACAAACTGCCTTAGACGACACTGCGAACACCTCGTGGTTTATGCAAGATGGTGCCCGGCCACATCACACTGCCGACGTCTTTAATTTCCTGAATGAATATTTCGATGATCGTGTGATTGCTTTGGGCTATCCGAAACATACAGGAGGCGGCGTGGATTGGCCTCCCTATTCGCCAGACATGAACCCCTGTGACTTCTTTCTGTGGGGACACTTGAAAGACCAGGTGTACCGCCAGAATCCAGAAACAATTGAACGGCTGAAGCAGTACATCTCATCTGCATGTGAAGCCATTCCGCCAGACACTTTGTCAAAAGTCTCGGGTAATTTCATTCAGAGACTACGCCATATTATTGCTACGCATGGTGGATATGTGGAAAATATCGTACTATAGAGTTTCCCAGACCGCAGCGCCATCTGTTGTTGAAAATTGTAACTACTGTAATTTCGAAAGTTTGTCTGCCTGAAAATGTACTGTTGTCCCAAGCATATTGCAACAAACGGTGTATTTCTATCGCTGCTCGTTTAGTTTTTATTGCCGTTTCAAATATACCGGTCATTTTTGAAACACCCTGTAGAATGGCATATGCATACCGAAAGTCGACTCTCAAGATTAGTATTTCGAATGAATATGCGAGACCGAAAGCCTACGAAATAGAAAAGTTCCTACGAGACGAAGTTAAACTTGACTACAACGAACTCATTGGAATCCACCTCTCTATAGTGAGCAGTGTCGTTTACGTCAAGCTGATTAACGATGCAGTATGTGACAGAATCGTCCGAGATACTAAACATGGACTCAAATTTCGTCACTCTGATGGACATGTTGGAAAAGTAACTATTGATCATGCGGGACTGGGCTTACGAAACATACGTATATTCGAACTTCCCTTCGAGGTTCCGTCTGACTTGGTCGTTGACGCCTTACGCCCATATGGAAGAGTGCTTAGCCACGTTGAGGAAAAATGGTCCAACTTCACGACTTACCCCGTTCTCAATGGGGTGCGTCAAATCAGAATAGAACTGACACAACATGTACCCTCGTACTTGTTCATCGGCGGATGCAGAGCTATAGTCATCTACGATGGACAATCCAAAACATGCTCAGGCTGCGGGAAAGAGGGCCATGTCCGTTCCGAATGTATGCAGCGGAGGATAGTGCAAGTTCCAATCGGCGAACCTGTACCTCCGTCCACGTTGACGCCGCTGCCACTAACGTATGCGGACGCATTTGGAACAGATCCCATCCCGAAGAATGGCCAGCTACAGAATCCTGACAGTTTACAGCAACCGACTGCAGCAGAGACCGCCTCCAGTGACGAAACGACGCACACCTCTGCCGCTCCGGCGCCGACGACGCACTTAACCGAGCGGAAAGGATCGGTAGGAGGTATGGAAATTGATCCTGCTGTTGTGCCGACAGCTGCTTTCGTCCCTGAGCACCGGGAGTCACTTCCGCACTCGGATACGGAGGCGCACACGCGCAAACAACGATCGCCGAAGCGCCACAAGAAACGGCGGCTAGCGCCGTCGGATACCTGCTTACTGCAGTCCACGGCAGATGGACTTGGGTGTAACGTCGATACAGTGCATCCGGATGCGCAACGGGAGGTTATACCTCCCACAGAGCAGTACGACGCGAATCATGCTAGACAGGGGTTGAATACAGACACACCGGACGGAAAGCCGACGGAAGGAGTCCCTCCACCCACCGCAGCAACGCCACCGCCTTCGGTCAGCCCGGCCGGAGAGACAAGGCGGGAGCTGGACCTCCAGCACAGGAACTGGGCCGACGAATCCGATACTGACGACGCACCCGCAATGGCGAGTGCTGCGTCCACCGGATGTTAACCGGCCAGAAGATGCAGACTGACGCACAGACCGCATGTCACCGGGCAGCAGCACACAAATTAACATAAGCGTTCATGTGCGCTTTACGCACTGAGGAACAGCGGCAGGCATATCGAACAGCCTCTATTAATATAAATACGATCAGAACGCCTGTCAAATTGCAAATTATTACGAGACATGTTGCATGCGTCAGACGTCGACATCGTTCTGCTGCAGGAAGTATGTGTTGAGTGAGAGCTTCCCCGACCTCTATGAGTACGATACGTACATTACACCAACTACCGACGGCGGCAGCGGAACAGCGATTCTTCTCCGTAGCGGCATAGTAGCCGAGGACGTGGTGTACCTGCCGTCAGCGCGAGGACTGGCGCTCACAGTGCTGGGAGTACGGGTCATTAACATTTACGCACCGTCGGGGTCCGACAGACGGCGCGACCGATCCCGATTCTACGCAGAGGAGATCGCAACACTATTCTTAGGTCGGTATGAACATGTCTTATTTGGAGGCGACTTCAACTGCGTGCTCGCACCAAAAGATCAACACCCACGATATACTTCATGCCTGGAGCTGCGGCAACTCATAGAGGACATGAATCTCATTGATACATAGGAGAAGATACATGGCGACAGACGTGGATACACCTACGTCACGAGTCACTCTGCAAGTAGTCTCGATCGCATTTACGTAACACGTCGTCTCGAACCTGCGATCCTCGATGCGGAATTGTGGCCTGTCGCCTTTTCAGATCACGTAGCGCATATATGCACGGTCTCCCTGAGTCGTCAACAAGTGTGGAGGAGTCGCAGTGTTTGGAAACTGAATACAGCACACCTCAGGGAACCTGAGTGCAGACGCTTAGTCGAAGACACTTGGCACATGTGTGAACGACGCCTCCCGACATATCCGACGACGTTGCAGTGGTGGCTGGAATGCGTTAAGCCTGCATTGCGCCGAGCGTTAATTGCATACGGAAGAGAGCAGATGATGTGGAGACGATACACGACGGAATTTTATTTCAAGATGCTCCGCGAACTTTCTGTACAAGCACCTTCACAGGAGCGTCGTGCCGGTATAAAACGAGCACAGGCCCAAATAATTTCCATAACGCGCCGCCGTCTGGAGGGTGTCGCAATCCGTGCAAGGGCCTTTGAAGGAGTCCGTGGAGAATCACCGTCGATGTATCACGTTATCAGAGAAAGGCAACGTAGCCGCAGAACCTTAATACAGACGGTCGTACTGCCAGATGGTCGCCGCATGACAACGCAAAAAGATATTGCCGACGCTTTTGTGGAACACTACGGTCATCTCTATGAAGAAGCGGAACACGATCAGGCAGCCTTTCATGAGCTCCGACGAACGCTCTCCGCGTGTCTCGATGAGTCGGCCAACCTGGAGTTAACAGGTGAAATCACAGTAGGCGACGTAATGGAAGCGATTGATAAGGGAGCGTCGCACAAATCGCCGGGGCCCGACGGGTTTCCGTTAGAGTTCTATCGTACATTTAAAAATCTCATGATTCCACGATGGACTGCCATGTACTGCGAATTGATGTCTCCCAACGTGCCTCTTCCGCCCTCATTCGTGGAAGGAATGATCATCCCCATCCACAAACCATCTGGCGGCACAGGGATACAGACCTACCGGCCACTGACCCTTCTTAATTGCGACTGCAAGATCTACGCCAGGATACTTGCAGCACGCTTTAAACGCGTAATACGCCAAGTGATTTCACTCGACCAAACCCAGCTAGGAGGAGATAGCAATATACACACGGCACTCAGCGACTACCGCGATGTTATCGCACTGGCATCAACATGTCGTCTCCGGGGTGTATTGGTATCGATAGACTTTGATCGCGCATTTGACAGGCTGAGTCATGCTTATCTCACGGACGTGATGACGAAAATGAAGTTTCCGGAAAGTTTTGTCACTGTCGTCATGAGACTACTCCACGGAGCCGCATCCAAAGTGCTCATCAATGGACGCTTGGTGGGGCCCATCACCATCTCACGATCGGTCAGACAAGGGTGCCCGCTGTCAACGATATTGTATGCCATCGCTGTCGAGCCGCTGCTTTGCGGGCTCCGGAATCGACTCCAAGGAATGACGATAAGGCACAACAAGTTTATATGCCAAACATACGCAGATGACCTAGTGTTTTAGCACGGTCAGGCGACGAGGCAAGAGCGGCCTTGCATTGGATTAATTTGTATTGTATGGCTACGGGAAGTCGCCTGAACATGGCAGAGTCGGGAGCGATGAACATCGGGAGAGGACTCCCGACAGGAAGTGTAGCACCATTACAGCCGATCAACAAGATGAAATGCCTAGGAATTATCTTCACTACAGACGTTCAACGCACGGCGGCACTGAGTTACAGACATCTTCTGCAAACAATTCGTGCGAGTGTTCGAAGTCACCGGTTAAGGGCACTGGATATGATACAACGGGTCACCTTTGCCAACACTTATCTAGCCTCTCGCATCCCCTACCTGGCACAAGTTCTTCCTATGCCGGTGGTGTTGGCCCGCCGAATCCTGGCGGCACTAGGATATTTTGTGAGCACAGGTCTGCTTTTTAAGGTAGGATACGAAACCCTCACCCTTCCTCGTAGTCGTGGAGGTCTTGGACTAGTCCACGTACGCGACCGAGCAGTGGCTATTTATGTAACCACAATGATAAAGTTGTGGACACGACACCAGACAAGTCTGACGGGCAACTTGATAGACGAACTCGCTCCACCTTCTCGATTGGCTCCGGTAGCGGTGGCTCACATCTCACCATCGCTTGCCCATATGCGAACCTACTTTGTGGAACACAGTTATGTACATATGGAACTACCGGCTACCAGGACGGCAACGGCACGTGATATACATCACATCTTGACTCGATGACGGCCGAATAATGCCGTAGAGCGCCGCCAACCAACAGTTACGTGGTCAGTGGTATGGCGTACAGTGCACCACCCACACCTTGATACGGGAACGCGCGCACTGTGGTATCAGGTGGTAAATGGGAAATACGTGACTCGTTCCAGGTTGCATACAATTCATATGGCGGACGAGCCACTGTGTCCGCAGTGCAATGTTATAGACACTGAGGAGCATCGCCTGATATGCGGTCCTTCGGCGGACGTATGGTGTTTGGTCAAAAAAATGATCGCCTTCCTCCTTCGAGTGGAGCCGCAAACAATAGAACCACGCACACTACTTCTCCCAGATTAGGCATATTATCCCCGAACGAAGACAAACGCAGTGACTTGGATTCGAGGTTTGACTGTGCATTATCTTTTCCGAGACGGCAGTAAGAATGTGCTTGACTTTTGGGCCTTACTGCAGGAACATCACTCACAGCTTATGAAACATCCGAGATATCGAACATATTACGCAAATTTTTTAGGGAGTGCCTTGCTTGATCCCCCACCCAGTTGGGGTGTCCCGGGTAGGAGAATGTAATTATTGACTATAAGTATCAGAACTAGAAAGGACCAGGACAGTGGAGAGGATCCACAAACACACGTGAAGACGTACCGGACACCAACGCGAGGTATGACGGGATTAGCGAGGTACGCGCCTAAAAGCGGAGCGTAGACCGTTTTTGTTTTGTACTGACAGAAACAGGATTTTTTTTACTATTATGTAAAAAAAGTCCACTTATTTACGTTTGTCGGAAATACTTTATTTTATAAAGTCATCGTCTTATATATTTAAAAAAAATGCTAGAAGCAGTTTATGTTTGTTATTGCTACACCATTCTGAAAAAAAACAAAAAAAAAGTTGAAAGGTTGATAGAGCACTTGCCCGCAAAAGACAAAAGTATATAAAAAAAATGGTAAGTATCGCACACCGTAGGTAAGATGTCGCGAGTTCGAGTACATTCACTTCTACATTTCTTAAAACGCAATTCTGCTGTCTGCTGAAGTTATCAATCTAATGGAACTTGTAACATAATTCCCTTCGCTTCTTAACCCAAAGTAGTCGTATGTGGAAAAAGGGCTAACTTCTGCGACATTTTGTTCATTTCAGGTTTAACAGACAGCCAGACAGTAGATGCATCTCGAAACTTTTGTGTTATGTGAGGGTAGAGGGCATCGTGCCAAAATACGTCGGAAAAGTATTTTCTACATGAGCTGTCGTGTCGTCTATATATATATATATATATATATATATATATATATATATATAAGTTGGTAGAGCACTTGCCCGCGAAAGACAAAGGTCCCGAGTTCGAGTCTCGGTCCGGCACACAGTTATAATCTGCCAGGAAGTTTCATATCAGCGCACACTCCGCTGCAGAGCGAAAATCTCATTCTGGAAACATCGCCTAGGCTGTGGCTAAGCCATGTCTCTGTTGTGGCGTAGCAAGACAGCCACGCCACGGAAGTAGCCGAAAGGCACGCATTTAGCAGGCAAGAGATAGGTCTGTAACAGGATACATAATGAATGCTATAAAGAAAAGTACGTAGCTTCTGGAATACTTAACTTTAATCCATCCTTGGTACATCGCTATTGACGATATAAGTGAGACTCCATAGATACATGCAATGTTACTAATGGCGCCTTGCTAGGTCGTAGCCATTGACTTAGCTGAAGGCTATTCTAACTATCTGCTCTGCAAATGAGCGAGGCTTTGTCACTGTGCATCGCTAGCTACGTCGTCCGTACAACTGGGGCGAGTGCTATCCCGTATCTCGAGACCTGCCTTGTGGTGGCGCTCGGTCTGCGATCACGCAGTGGCGACACGCGGGTCCGACATGTACTAATGGACCGCGGCCGATTTAAAACTATCACCTAGCAAGTGTGGTGTCTGGCGGTGACACCACAGTCTCCGCAATATCCTTTCTTTCAGGAGTGCTAGTTCTGCAAGGTTCGCAGGAGAGCTTCTGTAAAGTTTGGAAGGTAGGAGGCGAGGTACTGGCAGAAGTAAAGCTGTGAGGACGGGGCGTGAGTCGTGCTTGGGTAGCTCAGTTGGTAGAGCACTTGCCCGCGAAAGGCAAAGGTCCCGAGTTCGAGTCTCGGTCCGGCACACAGTTTTAATCTTCCAGGAAGTTTCATATCAGCGCACACTCCGCTGCAGAGTGAAAATTTCATTCTGGAAACATCCCCTAGGCTACGGCTAAGCCATGTCTCCGCAATATCCTTTCTTTCAGGAGTGCTAGTTCTGCAAGGTTCGCAGGAGAGCTTCTGTAAAGTTTGGAACGTAGGAGGCGAGGTACTGGCAGAAGTAAAGCTGTGAGGACGGGGCGTGAGTCGTGCTTGGGTAGCTCAGTTGGTAGAGCTCTTTTGCCCCCGAAAGGCAAAGGTCCCGAGTTCGAATCTCGGTCCGGCACACAGTTTTAATCTGCCAGGAAGTTTCATATCAGCGCACACTCCGCTGCAGAGTGAAAATCACATTCTGGAATTTTGATGATAGTTTGTAGCAGTCATTCAGCAGTTAAAATTATCGATAGTTAGTAATGTTACCCTCCAACGAGAAATACAACCTGATGATGTTAATGGAGTTTATTGTGGTGCGCAAATTATGTCTACATCTACATCATACTCCGCAAGCCACCTAACCCATTTGACGTTGTACGGCGGACAGTACTTTCGGTATCACTATCTGCCCCCCCCCCCTCTCTTTACCACTGTTCTATTCGCTAATGGCGCGTAGGAAGAAAGGTTGTCAGTAAGCCTCTGTATTAGCTCCAATTTCTCGGATTTTCTCACCGTGGTCATTTCGTGATGTGTATGTGGGAGGAAGTAATATGTTATCCGACTCATCCCGGAAAGCGTTCTCTCGAAATTTCAATAGTAAAGCACTCCGTGATGCACAAAGCCCCTCTTGTAACATCTGCCACTGGAGCTTGTTGAGCTTCTCTGTAACGTTCTCGTGCCGACCAAACGAACCCGCGACGAAACGTGCCGTTCTTCTTCGGATCTTCTCTACCTCCTCTGTCACTCCTACATGGTAAGGATCCCACACTGATGAACAACACTCAGAAATCGGCTGAAGAAGTGCCTTGTAATTCACTTCTTTCGTGGATGGGTCGCATTTCTTTCCCATGAATCTCAGTCTGGTATCTGTTTTCCTACTCTTAGTTTTATGTGGGAATTCCACATGTCATCGCTCTGGATAGTTACTCTTAGATATTTTATGGTAGATACTGTTTCCAGCACACCCATGAACAATGGACCTTGCCATCGATGGGATGGCTTGCGTGCCTCATCGATACAGATAGCCGTACCGTAGGTGCAACCACAACAGAGGAGTATCTGTTGAGAGGCCTGAAGAGGAGCACCAGCCTTTTCAGTAGTTGCAGGGGCAACAGTTTGGATGATTTGCTGATCTGACCTTGAAACATGAACCAAAACGGCCTTGCTATACTGGAACTGCGAACAGCTGAAAGCAAGGGGAAACTACAACCGTAAGTTTTCCCGGGGAAATGCATTTCTACTGTATGGTTAAATGATGATGGCGTCCTGTTGGGTAAAATATTCCGGATATAAAATAGTTCTCCATTCGAATGTCCGGGCGTGGACTACTCAGGACGCTGTCGTCATTGGGAGTAACAAAACTGGCGTTCTACGGATCGGAGCGTGGAATGTTAGATCCCTTAATCGGGCGGGTAAGTTAGAAAATTTAAAAAGGGAAATGGATAGGTTGAAGCTACATATACTGGAAATTAGTGATGTTTGGTGGCAGAAGGTACAAGACTTCTGGTCATGTGAATACAGGGCTATAAACACAAAATCAAATAGGGGCAATGCAAGAGTGGGTTTAATAATGAATAAGAAAATAAAAAATGCGGGTATGCTACTATGAAAAAAGTTGTGAATGCATTGTCGTAGTGAAGATAGACACGAAGCCCACGCCTACGACAGTACTACAAGTTCATATGCCAAGTAGCTCCGCAAATCATGAAGACATTGAAGAAATGTATGATGAGGTAAAAGAAATTATTCAGATAGTTAAAGGAGACGAAAATTTAATTGTGACGGCGACTGGATCTACATAGTAGGAGAAGCAAAAGAAAGAAAATAGTACGTGAATATGGCCTTGGGGAAAGAGCTGAAAGAGGAAGCTGGTAGAATTTCACACAGGGCGTAATTTAATCACCACTAACACTTGGTTTGTGAATCATAAAAGAAGGTTGTATACGTGGAAGAGACCTGGAGACACCGGTAGGTTTCAGATTGATTATGTAATGGTAAGACAGAGATTCAAGAAGCAGATTTTGAACTGTCAAACATTTCCAGGGCAGATGTAGACTGTGACCACAATTTGTTGATTATGAACTATAGATTAAAACTGGAGAAATTATAAAAAGATAGGAAATTAAGGCGATCGGACTTGGATAAGTTGAAAGAACCAGAGGTTGTTGAGAGTTTCAGGGGGCGTATTAGGCAACTGTTGACTAGAACAGGGGAAAGGAATACAGAAAAAACGAATGGGTAGCTTTAAGAGATGAAATAGTGAAGGCAGCAGAGGATCAAATAGGCGAAAGGAAAAGTCCTAGTAGAAATCCTCGGATAACATAAGAGATATCTGATTTAGCTGATAAAAGGAGAAAATATAGAAATGCGGAAAATGAAGCGGGCGAAAGGGAATGCAAACGTTTAAAAAATGAGATTGACAGGTAGCACGATATGACTAAGCAGGAATGGCTAGAGGACAAATGTAATGATTTAGAAGCGTAGTTCACTAGGGAAATGATAGATACGGCCCACAGGAAAATTAAAGAGGACTTTGGGGAAAACAGAAGCAGTTGCATGAATATCAAGTGTTCAGATGGAAAACCAGTTATAAGCGGAGAAGGGAAAGCTGAAAGGTGGAAGGAGTATGTAGAGGGTCTATTCAAGGGAGATGACAACATTACAGAAAGGGGAATTGACGTAGTTGAAGATGAGATGAGATGGGAGATACGATACTGCGAGAGGAATTTGACGGAGCTCTGAGAGATCTAAGGTCCCGGGAGTAGTCGAGTAGTCGATATTTTATCGGGCTTGGGAGAGCCAGCCATGACAAAACTCTTCCATCTGGTGAGCAAGATGAATGAGACAGGCGAAATACCCACAGACTTTAAGAAGAATGTAATAATTCCAATTCCAAAGAAAGCAGTTTGCTGACAGGTGTGAAAATTACCGAACTATCAGTTTAGTATGTAATGTTTGCAAAACACTAGCAAGAATTCTTTACAGAAGAATGGAAAAAGTGGTAGTAGCCGGCCTCAGGGAAGATCAGTTTGAATCCCGGAGAAATGTAGGAACACGCGAGGCAATACGGCCATACGAATTATTTTACAAGATAGGTTAACGAAAGGCAAACCCATGTTTATAGCATTTGTAGACTTAGAGAAAGCTTTTGACAATGTTGACTGGAACACTCCCCCTTGAAATTCTAAAATTAGGAGGGGTAAAATACTGGGAGCGAAAGGCTATTTACAGCTTGTACAGAAACCAGGTGGCAGTTATATAAGTCGAGGGGCATCAAAGGGAAGCACAAGCAGTAAAGGAAGCCAAAGAAATTTTTTTAGTAGGATTTAAAGCCCAGCGAGAAGAAACAAAAACAATGAGGTTTGCCGATGACGCTGTAATTCAATCAAAGACAGCAAAGGATATAAGATGAACATCAACAAAAGCAAAACAAGGATAATGGAATGTATTCGGTTTAAATCAGGCGATGCTAAGGGAGTTAGATTAGCAAACGAGACACTTAAAGTAGCAAATAAGTTTTGCTGTTTGGGCACCAAAATAACTGATGATGGCGAAAGAAGAGGGGATATAAAATGTAGACTGGCAACGGCAAGAGAAGTTTGTTAACATGGGATATAGATTTTAGTGTTAGGAAGTTTTTTCTCGAAGTATTTGTCAGGAGCGTAGCAATGAATGGAAGTGAAACTTGGACGATAAACAGCTTAGACAAGAAGAGAATAGAAGTTTTTGGAATGTTGTGCTACAGAAGACTGTTGAAGATAAGGTGGGTAGATCATATAAGTAATGAGGAGGTACTGAACAGAATTGGGGAGACAAGAAATTTGTGGCACAACTTGACCAACAGAAGGGATCGATTGACAGGACATGTTCTGAGACATCAAGGGATCACCAGTTAGTATTGGAGGCTAGTTTTTTTGGTGAGGGGGTGGTAAATGGTGCCAGATGACACCGAATGTTGGAGGGAGTTCATTACTTGTTTTCAGATGGCAGGCGCAGATTTGAAGAGGTTACGACGAGCTTCGTGCACAAGCTTATGGTGGTCAGTCGTTGTTAACTGACCACGAGTATGTGAGCCCTCACGTTGCTGTGCAGTGTATCGTGGAGCCTCTTTAGTGAAGCCGAAGAGATTTAATCTGATTTTTAAACTGTTGTGGCACAATTAGATGTGTCCTAAGTTCTGGCTGTGTCTGATAATGAGAAACTGTCAGAACTGAGATCTATTCCAATAATGAAGCTAGAGCAAGTACATTCAGTTTTATTACAGGAAAAAGATCTGCGTTTCATAACACAATCATTTAAAGGTAATTCTGGGAAGGAGAAAGTGTTACCCACGCAAGAACTGGGAACAGTCTAGTCTCTCACGCCTACACGTTCGAAAACAGGAGAAGTCAGAGATTCTCCATAATCTATGGGTGAATCAGGGATATGTTGTGAAAAAGATAACTGTCAGTTGTCGAGCGTGGGAAATGTTTGTGTGAATGTTCCACTGCGTAAGACAAGTAGGAAAAAAATTGAAAGAAATTTATGGGTCAAAGAAAAAAATATCTTTCTTCCATTCCATCTTCGCAGCTTATACAGCGACCACTGTAAGGTTTGAGATAAAAATACAGTCTTGGTTGCGGAGGTTTTTATTTTCAAATTTCAATGATGCGTTTCGCCTGTGGTAGACATCTTCAGATGATCTAAAACGCAAAAAAAAGAAAAAAAATACAAAAATATGTTTAAGGAAACGTTCTGGTCGCATCTTGAGCAAAATCGTACTGTAGGGGAAAGATTTTTATGAAAACTTATAGGTACGGGTCACCGCTCACGCCTTCCGTAAAATGATTATACTATGCGAATGCATCGGCAAAATACGTTGGGGTATTTTTACGGCTGTTATTTTAGAAATTATGTACATTGTGATATATAAGGCTACCTACATTCTGTATGGGGCAAGTGTGTACAGTTTCGATATAGGTAAAATTCCAATTAGCGTAAGTTTTCGCGCCAGTTTTCAGTTTAGTAGTGTTGGTAGCATTTGCTTTGTGTGACGTCGCAGTGGATGGTTTCTGCAGCTCCTCCTTTTTTTCCCCTGAATACGTCAGCTGGTTCTATAGAGATATACATTTTTTCTTGTTGAGAGGTAAGTGAAGTTACTTATTTTTATGCACTTTTATAAACTGATTAGTTTTCATGAGCTTGTAGATTCTATGTTAATGAGGCTAAAGACTTGTTTTCCTTCCCCGCGTGTTATGGGGCATCTATGGAGACAGACTGTGGCATGTGGTACCACCTTTTGGAACAGTTCAGTATTATTTATTCGTGATTTCACTATCGCCAATAGTACATTTTCGATCAATGCAGTTGTATAGTTTACTCCATCAAGACTGGTTACAGTAGACATATTATATACAGTTACTACAAATAAGTTTTGTATATTTAAACATTTTTCCTTCGCGAATTTTTAAAGCAAACGCTTATTTTTTCCCTTAGATGTCCCGAAAACGACCAGAAAAGAAAATCTGCAATAAATGGAGTCCAACTGCATTACATGAGGCAACAGTGAGTGTAATGGATGGACATTTCAGCCTTCGAGCCTCATTAGAATTGTACAATATTCCTTTCAGCACTCTGCATGGTAAAGTACAAATCAAAAAGAAAATGTAAGCTGGATTACCTCCAACTATAGAAAACAGAACTGGTCATCCAATACTGAAGTGGAAGATGGTTTCGTCCAGGGAGCTTTACTTCTAGAACGGGGAGGATTGGCAGTGATGCCGCTTTAGTTAAGAAGAGCTGCATATCAGTTGTCTGAGAAAGATTCAAATGGTTCTGAGCACTATGGGACTTAACATCTGAGGTCATCAGTCCCCTAGACTTAGAAATACTTAAACCTAACTAACCAAAGGACGTTACACACATCCATGCCTGAGGCAGGATTCGAACCTGCGACCGTAGCAACAGCGCGGTACAGGACTGAAGCGCCTAGAACCGCTCGGCTACAACGGCCGGCTGAGAAAGATAATTTGAAATATGCATGGAACATAGAAAGCAACGTTGAGGGATCTATTGGTTTAGAGCATTTATTAAGGGATTCACTAATCTTAGCCTGCAAAAACCCTAGGGTCATTTACGAACCGGAGCTGAAGGCTTAAACAGAGCAGAAGTAAGTAAATATTTCCAGAATTTGGAAGTAATCATGAAGGGATATGATTTGTTTGATGAACCAGAGTGTATATATAATATGGATGAGTCCAGCTTTCCTCTTAACAAAAGAAATGTTCAAATGTGTGTGAAATCTTATGGGATTTAACTGCTAAGGTCATCAGTCCCTAAGCTTACACACTACTTAACCTAAATTATCCTAAGGACAAACACACACACCCATGCCCGAGGGAGGACTCGAACCTCCGCCAGGACCAGCCGCACAGCCCATGACTGCAGCGCCTGAGACTACTCTGCTAATCCCGCGCGGCTTTCCTCTTAGCAATAGATACCCAAAATTTGTTAGTCGTAAAGGTAAGCCAGAATTGGTTTCCCTAACAAACGTGGAAAGAGGACAAAATGTGACTGTTGCTGCATGCATGAATACATCTGGAACGTATTTACCATCAATGGTAATTTTCAAATGAGTGAGGAAACGCCTACCTTCTGGTTCCATTACAGAGGTGAGTGAATCGGGGTACAAAAATGGTTCAAATGGCTCTGAGCACTATGGGACTTAACTTCTGAGGTCATCAGTCCCCTAAAACTCAGAACTACTTAAACATAACTAACCTAAGGACTTCACACACATCCATGCCCTAGGCAGGATTCGAACCTGCGACTGTAGGGGTCGCGCGGTTCCAGACTGTAGCGCCTAGAACCGCTCGACCACTCCGGCCGGCAATCGGGGTACATTAATGAAGAACTGTTTATGATCTGGCTTCGACACTTCAAGGAATACAAAACGGTAGTATTACAGTTCTTGTTATTGACAACCGTGGCAACCATACTAGCTTGGATGCTGTAGAGTACTGTCGGGAAAATGGGATATAACTTTTGGGATTGCCTCCACACATTACACATGTATTACAGCCACTAGACAGAACTTTTTTCAAGTATCTAAAAGCTCAATATTAAAAAATGTAACTAAGTGAATTCATCGTAACCCGACCGACAGAATTACAAAACGAAGATTCTGTACAGTTTTCTGCGATGCCTGGAGCAAAGCTGCATGTGTTGGGTATGCAATCAAGGGGTTCCAGTGCGCAGGGATAACGCCCTTCTACGAAGATATTGTTTCTGACGAGAAATTTGTACCTTCAACTTCATTCAAGGCTCCTGCTCATTCAACCTCCACTAATGGCTCTGAGCACTATGGGACTCAACTGCTGAGGTCATTAGTCCCCTAGAACTTAGAACTAGTTAAACCTAACTAACCTAAGGACATCACAAACATCCATGCCCGAGGCAGGATTCGAACCTGCGACCGTAGCGGTCCTGCGGTTCCAGACTGCAGCGCCTTTAACCGCACGGCCACTTGGGCCGGCTCCTCCACTAATCAACCTATATCAATTCGACTCGTTTCAGATGAAAACCTGGGAAATCTCCGCAGTAAGAGAAATCTTTTTAAACAGCGAACAATGGAAGGAAAAGCAAATGCAACAAGAACAATAAACAGAGATGTAAATCTATGAATAATGATGGTAGAGGTATCAAAAGCTTCAAATCGTCAACAAACAACGAGAATAACTGTGGATTTTGTTTCTTGAATTATTATAGTACAAAATCATTGGCAAAGGGTGACTGGATTCGCTGCCAAAAATGTAATGTTTGGTACCACGAAGTTTGCGCCGGTGCCCGAGAGAAAAAGTGTTATTTATGTGGAAGATGTCAGCGATCAGAACTGTACCAAGAAGTGATCACAATTGTAACTAGTTTTGTACATTTTAGAACAGTTTTACTCAATTTGGTAACATTTCCTTGCGTTTAAATCAACACTTGTAATGGTGTAATATTTGTGTTACATATTCATTAAACATCAAACAACAAGTGCCATATTTCAAATTATTTCTTTCCACTATGTGTTTCCAGTTGCAATAGCATTTGTCGGAAATGATCGATATTGTAGCAGCTTAACCTATGAATACGGTTCTACAAAAAGGATAATTTCCACGCTAGCCAAGGCCAACTGTGTGGTTCTACTGCACTAGTAGCACTCGAAGACCGATTACCAAACTTCTCTGCATTCTTTATTTGTCAGAGGGGCTGCTCATACATGTGCTCCCGCTCCATAAAGCTCCGCTATGCCTCTGTTCCTAATTTGTGCGGCGTCTTTTACGTATGGCAACAGGTAAGGTAATTTGAATGATTTTTCGGTATTTATGGTCATGGTCTCCTTAGCCACCCTTTTCAAATCTACTTATTTCCAATTTACCAAAACTTGAAATTTTTTCACTGAAGTTGTTCATCGTTCTGGTTGTTTTCAGGATTCCACTTGACAATCACAGGGGGTTTTCAACGTTTTGATACTCCAGTCACATTTTGCCGATGTATTCGCATCGTGTTATCATCTTATGGACGGTGTACACCGTGTCCAGTTTCTGTAAGTTTGCACAAAAACTTTTCCCGTAGAGTACGTTTTTGCAGGACATTCCCTTATACCGATTTCTGTAATTTTTTGCATCGTAGATAATCTGAAGATTCCTACCATAGGCGAAACGCGTCACTGAAATTTGAAAATAAAAACCTCCACAATCGAGAGTGAATTTTTATCTCTCAAAATAAATATTTGAAATCTACACAGTTTCAGTGGCACAGGGTTACTGAGAGCAACCAATATTGAAGTCGTGGGCAACTGCGCGACTTGTTCAGTTTTAGGCACCGTCACAACGTCGGCCTGATACGGAGCGAAGTCCACTTCCAAAAGTGGTCGCAAAGCGCAGACCAACCTGGAGGAAGACAGAACATCCACTGGCGCATCATCCACCGATGATATAGCTGGATGAACGACTGAACCCTCCCCGACGGCCATTTCGACCTCCACTACTCCAGCCGCTGCGGCGTCCCTCTGTGAACCCACTAACAAGTAACTGTTTTGAAGCGTGCACCGAATATGCAGTGCTGATTGGGAAGCCGGGAAATTAAAGGGAGCTGAGAAACTGCCAGTCATCTGTATATCTCTTGGTGAAATGACGTGCAAATCGGAAATATTGTGTGCATGACTTTGGTGGTCTGCTGAAACCTGAGTGTTTATGCTAATGGTGTGCTTACTGAATGATATCACTAAAGAAAGAAGTATTCTCTTCTTTCGAGCAGAAATACGTATTTTATGTGTGTTTACAATGATACCATATATTTTGGACAAATTTGTGCACTTATATTTTGGATATGTATGAGTTAAACTTAGTATTTCATATGAATTTCACTGATTTGATAACACAGAAGGACTCAAAGTTTTGTGTTCTAGTGAATAATTGTCTATTTTATTCATGTTTGAGATGGTAACTAACCTTGCCTTGAATCAAATTGTAAATCTTTTAATTCATGTTATATGCCCCCCCCCCCCCCAAAAAAAAAATCTGCTCGTTTACCAATAGTCCTCAGTATATCAGGATTTTGTGATTAAATACGAATGTATTTTGTTTATTATTGAGTTTTTGGGCTCTTGTGAAGTACTGAAATTTTAAGTTCCATTATAGATAGACAGACGTTTTAAGAGTGTGCTCATTTTTGGTAATTCATTAGTGAAGTTTTTGATCATCGAAGTAATAGTACAGTACTGTTTAATTATAATGCATAATCTGGATTTCTTTTTCTTTTGCCTTGAGAGATGAAATTATTTATGAAGAATTTAAAATGATACTTTTTAAGTGTCTTACAAATTTTTAACTTACGCTTTTTCATAAATTATTTGATGAGGTTATATTATTGGATGTAATTATGTAATTTAGAAAAGTATGCCAAATTGTAAGGTGCCTGTATGACGCGAATTAGCAGTGGTTTTTGTAACACAGAGAGTTCTCTGCCCAAACACATGAATGGAACGAATCTCTTTGCCAACCTGAGTTGAAGATGTTACATGTGAAGGACGTCAGTTTTTTCCTCGCCCTCCAAGCTGATTATATGGCACTATTGTGTTGGCGGTTATAGTGTGGAGACCTATTTTCGTGATAGCGTCTTTTTTCTGTCTGTGCACATGGAGTGGGAGTCCAAGTATCACAAATTTTTGCATTTCCTGCTATTGCTAACAGTTGCGCAAGATGCATAAGGCAATTAATTCATTTTGCGATTTGTTACGGGGAGACTGCTTTTATGAGTAGCAAATCATTGTTTTGGTAGCCTTCTCACGGTTGCCAAGTATGATGTGTTGAGAGATTCATTATATTAGAAGTTAAATGGTTTGCACCAAGAGATTTGTTTCTTCTTAATTTACTTCAAGAAATACAAGAAACAGATTTTTATTTCCGTGCTTATGACGAAGTTGTTGTTAATGACAATGTTTAGCAGAGACGCGTACTTTTATTCAAATGCTAATTCATTTACCTCTCCACGATATCTTCGTTAAAATGTGCGAACTACAGTGAAATAGGTTTTAGAGTTACTTGATACCTAACTTACATATTTTCTTTCAATTATTGAAAACATACTTCACGTGGCCTATCTGACGTGCATTGCACAGTCGTGTGATTTCCATCTTAAATCTTAATACACACATTGCACTCGGCGTGATTTATTTAATAGGCATTGCTTAGTAACGCACTGCAAGAAGCAACGTGATTTCTTTCGGGGCAGCATTCAGCAAAGTGACTGATTTCACGTACTACTGCACAGCAGAGCAGATGTAGCGTAGCGCAGGTCGTTACACCGTTAACGCCATGATAATACGTTGTTTGGTGTGTTTTGTGAACAGAGAACAGTTATTTAGCCCAGTAAAATTTTCAACACAGAACCAGTAACTACATTTAATTGTACCATACGTGGTTAACAATGCGAAGTCTTGAGTATTGAAGGAAAAGCGGTGAGCAATGTGTTTTACAGATAGTTATTTCTCATGTTCATATTACTAATTGTTAAATTGAGATTGCACATTACCGTCTTGAATTTATCGTAATCGAGTTTAACAGAACAGAAAAACAGATACGAAGTTGTGCAGTGTTATTTTCAGTATACGAATTTCTTGTATTACTGCAGCACAATAACAATAATTAGTACGAGGGCGTGCTGAAAAATATTGTCTCCGCTTTTTTATGTGAAAAGTGTTAAAGATTTTTAAATAAAACAAACTTTATTAACATTCTTCATGTTTATTCTTCATGTCTACGTATTTGCAGCTCACTGCCGCTAGAGGGCTCCTCATTATAGCGTCTAACATGGCGGTGTGTAACGTCGGTGCGTCAGAGTGCATTAGTCGAGTGTCGACGTCATGGGTTCACCGTCATCGAACATCCTCCATACAGTCCCGACTTGGCTCCATCCCAGTTTCATCTGTTTCCAATGCTTAAAGAACACCTTCGAGGAGTTCACTTTGATAGTGATGAGACGGTCTCAACAAACTGGTCACTCGATGGGAGACATGTGTTCATCACCAGGATGACTACGTTGAGAAATAAATATGTAGACATGAAAAATAAAGATGTGCAATGTTAATAACGTTTATTTCTTCTGAAATGCTTTAAGAGTTTTCACGTAAGAACATTCGGGGCATTAATTTTCAGCATGGCCTCGTAACTATTGACCTTGGAATTGTAAGAAGTTTAACTCTGTCTCACGAGAAAAATGGGATTGGCAATTCTTATTGATACAGATTTTTCATGTTTAGTGATACAGAGAATTAACTGGGGTCCGGTTATAATGTTCCCAATTAGATCCGCGGAACAGTACATCGTGTAATTTGTATAGCTCTCCCCGTCCATCGCCACAGTGCGTGCATTCGGGTCGTGACAGCAAGTGTGATTCTATACGAACGGAAGCTCCGATGCACGGACAAAGGAATCGTTCAATCTCCCTAGACAAGCTGATAACAGCCCAAAATAGTCACGTCAGTATCGAGCAATTTTTTCAGGACATCCATCAATATCGAGACAACTAACAGCACTGTGTCATGGTTATAAAAAAAAAAAAAAAAAAAAAAAAAAAACAGCCACCTTCTTGGTCTATACTGGCGGAAAACCACCTACGTCCTTGTCTTCCCGAGTACCTGCAAATCCAGGAGACTTGTAACGATATACAAACATAGCCTGGATCAATAAACTATGGTATAAGTTGTATTCAGCACAAAAAAGAAACTGTACTCAATATATATTTGAGGGACAAAGTGTTGAGTGGAAATAGAGAACTCAAGACTTGGTGTAAAAAGTGAAGATACGTCTAGTGCGAAATGTGTGTGAAATAAAGGGCCATCATTCAAACAGTTATAAGTTTAATAGCACCGTAGAATATAGGGGCCAATTTTTCAAAGGGGAGAAAAGTGTAACACCGCTAGCCGGCCTTGTATGAGACCACCTGATGATCTCGTAGCTGTCTCAGAATGCTGTAAGCAGCTGTTTCAGCATTACGCCTTCCATCATGCCCCGTCACGATGGTACAACCACATTTCGGCAACCAACGGTGTTACCAAAATCCAGGACGCCACTATATCGTTATGATAGGGTGACAATGTGACGCCTGAGGCATTTACATGACAACAGGTTGTGTCAGAGCGCGCATAAATAGCGCCCGCCCAGCCAGCAACGGGCATCATGAGAGCGAACGATGTGGAGCGGGCCACTACAGGGGATGGGGAAAATATGGAAACACCTCAAGCAATGAATGCTTGAACATAAATGCGGATCCTAGCCAAACCTGCAGGTTGCGCTGCTGTATTTGACCACGAACGGCACCTTAGCAGTGTGTTCAGTAAGCTGCAAGTGTCAGTAGTGGTCAGACAATTGTTCTGTGTAGTTGTGAGTGCGTTATGTCGGAGAGAAGTGAGTTGGAACGTGGGAAAATTGTTGACGCTCTTATGGTGGGTGCTTCCGTAACCAAGGTAACTGAAGTGTTTGGTGTTTCACGAGGCATCGTATCGAAGATTTATTCGGCATACAGGGAAAGTGGAAAAACATAATCCGTTAAGTCACAACCTGGAGGAAACTGGTTCCCGGGTTCGATTCCCGGCGGGGTCAGGGATTTTCTCTGCCTCGTGATGGCTGGGTGTTGTGTGCTGTCCTTAGGTTAGTTAGGTTTAAGTAGTTCTAAGTTCTAGGGGACTGATGACCATAGATGTTAAGTCCCATAGTGCTCAGAGCCATTTGAACCATTTTTTGGAGGAAACTGTTCCTTGAATGATCGTGGTAGACTGTCATGGAAGGATATTGTGACGAATAACTTAAGGACGCCAGCTGGAAAAGGCACTGAAAAAGCGAATGTCGCACTCACGAGCCCTGTCAGCACCAGAACAAAACGAAAGGAACTTCGTTAGCAGAGAACTGCAGAACATCAGTGATTCAAATGCCCAGAACAGGAAAACGTGGTGCCGAAGCCATAAAACATGGAATATGAAGAAATTGAAGGAAGTTATTTGGGCGGATAAGTCTTGTTGCACGTTATTTACAGCTTTTGGCCGTGTTTACGTCACAAGAGTGAAATATGATGGTGATTTGATGATGATTTGGGTAGCCATATCATGGTATTGCATGGGCCCCATGGTTGCTATGAACGGCCGCATTACTGCCATGAATTATGTGATCAGTTTGGCTGATAAGGTCCATCCCATTGTACCATGTTGGCTCCCCAGTGGTAATGCCGTGTTGGGAGATGACAAGGCCTCTTTTCACACAGCTCGCATCGTTCAGGAATGGTTTTTTAAGCATGAGGATGAATAATAGCATATGCCCTGGCCACCACAGTCGCCAGATCTGAACATTATTGAGTCTTTGTGGTCTACTTTGGAGAAAAGATTACGTGATCGCTATCCACCTCCATCATCGTTACCGAAATTGCAGCTATTTTGCAGGATCCCTTTGGAAACCATAGAGGACTTGTATATATCTGTTCCAAAACGACTGGAAGCTGTTTTGCATGTCAACTGTTTTCCTACACCATATTAGATAAGTAAATATGCTTTGTTTTTGATGTTTCCAGATATTTGTCCACCCCCTGTACCTTTAATCTGTATACTGAACAAGCAGAAAGGAAACAAAAGAAAAATCGATGAAGAAGAAATAAAAGCTTGGAGGTTCGCCGATGACATTGTAATTCTTTCAGAGACAGCAAAGGACCTGGGAGTGCAGCTGAACGGAATGGACAGTGTCTTGAAAGGAGGATATAAAATGAACATCAACAAAAACAAAACGAGGATAATGGAATGTAGTCGAATTAAATCGGGTGATGCTGCGGGAATTAGATTAGGAAATGAGACGCTTAAAGTAGTAAATGAGTTTTGCTATTTGGGGAGCAAGATTATCGTGAATTCGAAGATGGTAGCACCTGTTTTCGCATTACTGCACCCATACTTTCCCGGTTTCACAAACACTCAGGTGCCTTAACGCTCTTGACCGACCAGCTAAATCACGCGATCTTAATTCCATAGAAGATTTCTAGAACTATTTGGAACAGCGGATGAAACACAGTCATCACCATTCCTGCAATCTGGCGTTATCTACCCTTCAGTGTGTAAATGAGTAACTTCAGATGAGTATGACGGATTCCTGGTGGAATTGAGCTCATTGTCAAGACTAGACTTAGTGTCTTAAGGTATTCATCTACATCTACATCATGCTGCGCAAGCCACCTAATGGTGTGTGGCGGAAGGTACTTTCAGTACCTCTATCTCATCCGTCCAACCCTTTTCCACTCGCGAATAGCGCGTCGGAAGAATGATTGTCGGTAGGCCTCTGTATTGGCTCTAATTTCTCGAATTTTCTCCTCGTGGTTAATACGCGAGATGTATGTGGGGGGAAGTAATATGTTGTCCGACTCCTTCTGATAAGTGCTGTCCCGAGATTTCAATAGTAAATCTCTCCGTGATGCACAACGCCTCTCTTGTAACGTCTGCCAGTGGAGTTTGTTTAGCATCTCCGTAACGCTCTCTCGCCAGCTAAACGATCCTGTGACGAAACGCGTCGCTCTTCGTTGGATCTTCTCTATCCCTTTTATCAGTCCTACCTGATAGGGATCTCAGGTGGGTGAACAATACTCAAGAATGGGGCGAACAAGCGCCTTATAAGCCACTTCTTTCGTGGATGAGTTACATTTCCTTAAGATTCTTCCGATGAATCTGAGTCTTATGTTTGCTTTCCCCACTATCTGTTTTATACTGTCATTCCACTTATGGTCGCTCTGGATAGTCACACCTAGATATTTTACGGCAGACGCTGTCTCCAGATGTTTTTCATCAATAGTGTAGCTGTACAGTAGTGAATTTCTTTTCCTATGAATAAGCAGTACGTTCTAGGCGCTTCAGTCTGGAACCGCGCGACCCCTACGGTCGCAGGTTCGAATCCAGCCTTGGGCATGGATGTGTGTGATGTCCTTAGGTTAGTTAGGTTTAAGTAGTTCTAAGTTCTAGGGGACTGATGACTTCAGATGTTAAGTCCCATAGTGCTCAGAGCCATTTGAACCATTTACATACGCGGTATGCTACATTTATTTACGTTCAGGATCAACTTCCAGAGCTTGCACCATTCATCAATTCTCTGCAGGTCGTTCTGCAAATTCTTACTACCTTCTGGCATTGCTACTTAGGTATAGACAACTGCATCATCTGCGAATAGCCTTAAAGAGCATCCTACGCTTTCTACTAGATCATTTATACACTACTGGCCATTAAAATTGCTACACTAAGAAGAAATACAGATGATAAACGGATATTCATTGGACAAATGTATTATACTAGAACTGACATGTGGTTACATTTTCACCCAATTTGGGTGCATAGATCCTGGGAAATCAGTACCCAGAATAACCACCTCTGGCCGTAATAACGGCCTTGATACACCTGGACATTGAGTCAAACAGAGCTTGGATGGCGTGTACAGGTACAGCTGCCCATGCAGCTGCAACATGATACCACAGTTCATCAAGAGTAGTAACTGGCGTATTGTGACGAGCCAGTTACTCGGCCACCATTGACCAGACGTTTTCAATTGGTGACAGATCTGGAGAATGTGCTGGCCAGGGCAGTAGCCGAACATTTTCTGTATCCAGAAAGGCCCGTACAGGACCTGCAACATGCGGTCGCGCATTATGCTGCTGAAATGTAGGGTTTCGCAGGGATCGAATGAAGGGTAGAGTCACGGGTCGTAACACATCTGAAATGTAACGCCCACTGTTCAAAGTGCCGTTAATGCGAACAAGAGGTGACCGAGACGTGTAACCAATGGCACCCCATACCATCACGCCGGGTGATACGCCAGTATCGCGATGACGAATACACACTTCCTATGTGTGTTCAGCGCGATGTCGCCAAACACGGATGCGACCATCATAATGCTGTAAACAGAACCTGGAGTCATCCGAAAAAATGACGTTTTGCCATTCGTACACCCAGGTTCATCTTTGAGTACACCATCGCAGGCGCTCCTGTCTGTGATGGAGCGTCAAGGGTAACCGCAGCCATGGTCTCCGAGCTGATAGTCCATGCTGCTGCAAATGTCATCGAACTGTTCGTGCAGATGGTTGTTGTCTTGCAAACGTCCCCATCTGTTGACTCAGGGATCGAGACGTGGCTGCACGATCCGTTACAGCCATGCGGATAACATGCCTGTCATCTCGACTGTTAGTGATACGATTCCGTTGGGATCCAGCACGGCGTTGCGTATTATCCTCCTGAACACACCGATTCCAGATTTTGCTAACAGTCATTGGATCTCAACCAACGCGAGCAGCAATGTCGCGATACAATAAACCGCAATCGCGACGGGCTACAATCCGACCTTTATCTAAGTCGGAAACGTGATCGTGCGCATTTCTCCTCCTTACACAAGGCATCACAACAACGTTTCACCAGGCATCGCCGCTCTACTGCTGTTTGTGTATGAGAAATCGGTTGGAAACTTTCCCCATGTCAGCACGTTGTAGGTGTTGCCACCGGCGCCACCCTTGTGTGAATGCTCTGAAAAGCTAATCATTTGCATATCACAGCATCTTCTTCCTGTCGGTTAAATTTCGCGTCTATAGCACGTCTTCGTGGTGTAGCAATTTTAATGGCCAGTAGTGTATATATTGTAAACAGCAACGGTCCTATCGCACTTCCCTGTGGTATTCCGGAAATTACGTTTACATCTGTCGATTTAGTTCCATTAAGAGCGACGTTTTGTGCGGCTGGTCCCGGCGGAGATTCGAGTCCTCCCTCGGGCATGGGTGTGTGTGTTTGTCCTTAGGATAATTTAGGTTAAGTAGTGTGTAAGCTCAGGGGCTGATGACGTTAGGAGTTACGTCCCATAAGATTTCACACACATTTGAACAAGAGTGACGTGTTGAGTTCTATCTGCAAGAAAGTTTTGAATTCAATCGCAGGTCTACTCCGATACTCCGTAAGCATGTATTTTTTTCAGTAAACGGCAGTGCGGGACGGTGTGAAATGCCTCACTGAAATCAAGGAACACGGCACCAACCTGAGCGCCCTTGTCCACTGTCCTGGAGCGAGCTGAGTTTTACAGGATCCCTGTTTGCGGAATCCATGTTAATGTTTATAGAGGAGTTGTTCATTTTCCAAGAACGTCATAATTCTTGAGCATAAAACATGTTCCATAATTCTACAACAGATTGACGTCAACGATACACGTCTACAATTGTGTGGATCTGTCTTATGGCCTTTTTTATAAATGGGAATGACCTGCACTTTTTTCCAGTCGTTAGGTACCTTTCGTTGCTCAAGCGATCTACAATAAATTACTGCTAGAATGGGAGAAAGTTCTTCCGCATAATCTTTATAGAATCTCATAGGTATCTCATTTGGTCCTGACACCTTCCCACTACTAAGTGATTGTACCTGCTATTCAGTTCCGCGATCGGTTATCTCAATATCTGCCATTTCGACGTTCGTAGGACGATTGAATGGAGAGACAGCGTTACGATCTTCCACGGTGAAACAACTTCGGAAGACCGAATTCAGTGTTTCGGCCTTCTCTCTGTTATCTTCCGTTTCGGTGCCGGTGTGGTCGCTGAGAGAATGAGTAGATGATTTTGACTCACTTATTGATTTTACATACGACCAAAATCTCTTAGGGTTTTTACTCAGGTTGGTTGACAACGTCTTACTTTCAAAACCATTGAAACCTTCTCTCATTGCTCTCCTTACACTCTTTTTCGCTTCGTTCAGCTTTTGTTTGTCAGATAGGTTTTTACTTCTATTGAATCTGAGATGAAGTGCGACTTACCTACCCTTACGATAAACATTCCAATCTGAACTTAGGATTTCGTTGTTGTTGGCTTCTGGTTTCAACCATGTATTAGCGCGAAGTATTCCATGGATGACAAATTTTTTGTCCATTGTGATTCTTAAATCACTAGCCTCGTTGCAAGATGTCCGGAGGAGTGCAAGAACATATATGTAGTAAACTGCTCGTGTACTGACACTGAGTAGATTGACCTTGATGACACTTGTCACGACGCAATGACGTAGGTCACGGCGAGAAAACCGTCGCTCACTACTGGTCAACAATGTTCTGGCTCGGACACAACTGGTTCTCGATAATGCTAAACAGATTTTCACACTGAAACAGGATAATCATGACCTCATTTAGCATATTTGCTGACCGTTTAAATGTACGTAAAACATATTCCGATTCTTATGGCAAACGAAACTATTATATGTTAACTGTGGTATGGATGATGTTGAGTTTTAATGTAATTTCTACTATTTGCTAATCGTGTTCTATATATGTGGGACCATGCACTGTTTGCTCAAGGTACACGAATCGATAAAACTATACAGGGTGCTCAGACACAGTCTGAAAAGCTTGTAAAACGGGGAGATTGCGCTGAGAAATAATTGCTAAGAAAATTCGATACGTTGCACCGTTTCCGTGCTAATTAGCACTGAAGTTAGCCAGTTAGGTCTTTGCGACTGCAAATTCAAGCGGGTGTTCAGGTCCTGACAACAATAATTTTCGTAGTTATTCTGTTAATTTTATATATCTCAAGTATAGCCCAAGTGTCCCACCGTAACCATTCAACTAGTTCACACGCAACTGCTCAGTTTTGCAATTCGTTACGGGTAATTCCTATAGCCGAGCGGACAAGAATGAGGAACACGTTTCTCAGCGATCAGACACTTGAAAGTATGGAACAGAGACAATGCACCGTCACGAAATGTCACTAGGAATATGTTGAGAAGCAATAGGCTTATTTGATATTGTGTCTTAAATTATTCTTTTACTCCATCTCGTTGTGGCCGTGCGGTTCTAGGCGCTTCAGTCTGGAACTGCGCGACCGCTACGGTCGCAGGTTCAAATCCTGCCTCGGGCATGGATGCGTGTGATGTCCTTAGGTTAGTTAGGTTTAAGTAGTTCTAAGTCTTGGGGACTGATGACCTCAGATGTTAAGTGCCATAGCTTTCAGAGCCATTTGAACCACTTTTGTTTTGGTAATTCCAAAACATTATTAGGTGTTTCAGCATAACGCACATGTGAACAACAGTCCTGTTCGGAGCGTCGAAATCAAACCGTCGAGGTTCAAAGAGAGTAATACCTTGAGGTTTCCTTGTCGGAGCTGCTATCATACGATACTTGCTTAATCTTCTCCTTCTCGCGCAATTTCCCCTCCCCCCCTCCCCCCCCCCCCCCCATTTTAGCATTAACGGCCAACAGGGTTCCCTGCTTGTGCTTGGGTGTTGGGTGTGATTCTTGATGGTGTCATAGTTTGTACTAAGTCACAATATCCTAATTTTGCAAAAGTATTTGATTGGGCACCCCTGCCAAAGTCCAAGCCTTATCACCAAGAAACTAGCACCAAACCGTTCAAAACTACGATTCGGGAGTTGAGGAAACAGTTTCATACATTTCAAGTATTAAATGTTAGGGCGAACTCAGAGAGACATGCACCACGCTCTATCGCATGATGTTACTGTATTTTAAGGCAGTCACCTACTTCGACAATAATTTGTTAGTTTATTTCAGTTATCTTGATACACTCACATATTGACCCTCATGCAAGGCATGCATCAGTTTCTTACACACTCAACTATGAGAAAGCTGTGGACAATAATCCTTGATTATGAGACTTTACTATATTTTGTCTGTCTAACAGGTAGAACCCGAACTTTTAGGAGTTTCTAAAACAGGCCTGGCCAAACGGCTCTTCACGGGCGCAAGCGCTCCGGCTGCACTCCTGCCTAGCACTCCGGGGGCAGCGCGAGTGGGGATGAAGAGTGAGGTGGAACCGGAAAAGGTTGCGGCTGGATGCCGCTAGAGCGAGGCTGTTAGTTTGTCATAGTTTGCTAACAATACCAACTATTGTTAGAATGCGTGGCGTCTTTTCTTTCGGACATTTCCTGATGCAGCTGATGTCAACTGAACTGATAGGTGCGCTGTGTATAGCTGAGATCGGTAACCCTGTGTGTCCGAAAGAACAGACACCAGGCGGCATCTGGAGCTGTGATACATATGACGTAAGCTGAAGCTGGAGGGGAGGAAAGGAAAAGAAAGGGAAGGAACTGTTGATATTAGGTGCATCGGAACTTTATGCTGAACCAGCTGCGACGAATGAAAATGTGTGCCAGACCGGAATTAGAACTTAGGATATACTGCTTACTGGCAGTTGCGTTAACCACTGCGCCATTTGTACACAGTTTTTGTTGCAATTGCGCGCACTGTTTCAGCACCCCTCCTGGCCGACTCAAACTCCCATCTAGCAACACCTATCTGCAGTCTCCGTCCATGTTCTTCATCTCACTACTTTGAGATTCCCGCAGGAAGCTGAACGTAATTGTGCATCCACCCTGATGGTTGTGGATTCACTGCCCATCGAGGCGAATCAGTTATAAGAATGCTGGGAGATGTGCTAAGATAGTCCACGCAACTGTGATAAAGACTGTCTAGTGGCGCAGTGGTTAACGTAGCTACCTAGAAATGAGGAGATACCGCGTGTAGTCCTTTTAAATACTGTTGTGTAGAGTAGGCATACAATAAAGGCTGTCCTTCTCACAAACTGCAATGACATAACGTTTCTTTTAATGTTGTCTGACCGACCGAGGTGGCGCAGTGGTTAGACACTGGCTCGCACTCGGGAGGAGGACGGTACAATCCCGCGTCCGGCAATCCTGATTTAGGTTTTCCGTGATTTCCCTAAATCGCTCCAGGCAAATACCGGGATGGTTCCTTTGAAAGGGCACGGCCGACTTCCTTCCCCGTCCTTCCATAATCCGATGAGACCGATGACCCCGCTGTCTGGTCTCCTTCCCCAAACAAGCCAAGTATTGTTGTCGTTGAAGGTAGGCGAAATGCTACGCAGGCAGCGGAACTGTACAGAGAGCGATATCCTGACGAGAGCCCACCTTCCCGACGGATGTTTCCTCGTCTTGTTGCGACGCTTCAGGAAACGGCAAGTTTCAACCCACGACAACGCAGTCGTCGTAGCACTCGCACAGACGAAGCTGCCGAAGTTACTGTTATCGCCTACGTTGCTATGAATCCACATGTGAGCACACGACAGCTTGAACACGAGACTGGCATTCCTAAAACCAGTGTACATCGTATTCTTACATGTCACCCGTTCCATCCTTACCATGTACACCTACATCAAGATTTGCATGTGAATGATTTCCAGATCAGCAGCAAATACTCGCCAATCCGAACTTCTTCTCCAATGTTCTATTTATCGATGAATGTTCCTTCCAAAACAAAGGACAGGTAAATACAACGAACATACATTATTGGTCCAGCGACAACCCACGATGGCTTAGACAGTTGGAACATCAATGGAGAGTTAACGTCCGGTGTGAGATGATTGGTACTACAATAAGTGGCCCTTATTTCATCAATGGTAGTCTAAACGGCACAGTGTATGCCAACTTCCTCAGACGAATTCCTCCTCCTCTTATGGATGAAGTGCCGCTAAGAACCAGAATGCTTGTGTGGTATCAACACGATGGATGTCCAGCACATAATGTCTTGCGTGAACGTCGTGTTCTGAATCGAAGCTATCCTGCCAGATGGATTGGTCGAGGAGGAACAGTTACTTGGCCTGCTAGGTCTCCTGATTTAAATCTTCTGGACTTTTTTTCTTTGGGGATGCATTAAAGACGTTGTCTATCGCGATATTCCAACAACTCCAGAGGACATGCAGGAACGTATCGGGCTTGCTTGTGATTCTCTTCAGCAGGCAACACTGGAAGCAGTAAATCATTCTTTCATTCAACGAGTGCACCAATGTATCTGTGTCCACGGTCACAACTTTGAGCACCTTTGAATGTTCTACTCCTGGGCAATGGTACAGGAGAGTCAAAGCCAGTTTTGTGTTATGTTTTTACTTGGTTTTCATTCGTTTTCTGACAACTCCAGCAAGTGAACGAAATTCTGATCCCGGGCTCAAAGTCAATGTTGTGTTATGTAATTAATAACGTTGTGTTTCAGTGAATGTTACACTGTGATACATTTTTGAATAGGTCTTTAGGTGAAGAAATGAATTACCAAATAAAAAATACGGGGTGCCATTTAAGAAAGTCATACCGCTGTTCATATCTTTGTAAAAAACAAAGCTACAACGAAGGTAATAATGCTGACTGATGTCCCACTGACGGCTAAAGAAAATTTGTTTGAAACATTTTGTAATTTACATCTGCACTAACAGTTATTTAGGGTGGTCAGGATAAAAGGAACACCCTGTACAGTTTAAGAAGCCTAGTGCCAAAATATGGATGAACATCACCTAACATGCGTAATTCAAACGGGACGGCATAGAGGAAGCCCCACTAGAGGGTTTTTTTTTTTTTTTTAATTCCGGAGCAAAATTAGATACAGAATCGTTGTTCGTGATCAGAGAGGCGGCTGGTTGAGAGATTACTCCTTAAATGGTTATTGCAGCTATTGAGAACGTATGTATGATTTAAATAGGTCTATATGCAAACAATACACTCTGTCGGATGTTCAGAACCGTAGTACTCCGTCCTAACAGGCGTCGGAAGGCTCAACGGTACCGACCGCTGTGCCATCCTCTGCCAGTAGGCGTCACTAGAATGCCCTTATGAAGGTGCATGTCGTTAGCACATCGCTCTCCCGGCTGTTGTCAGTTTTCGTGACCGGAGTCGCTTCTTCTCAATCAAGTAGCTCCTCAGTTGGTCTCACAAGTGCTGAGTGTATCCCACTTGCCAACGGCGCTCGGCAAAAATGGTTCAAATGGCTCTGAGCACTATGGGACTTAACATCTGAGGTCATCAGTCCTCTAGACTTAGAACTAGTTAAATTTAACTAACCTAAGGACATCACACACACCCATGCACGAGGCAGGATTCGAACCTGCGACCGTAGCGGCAGCGCGGTTCCGCACTAAAGCGCCTACAACCGCTCGTCAACTGCGGCCGGCGGCGCTCGGCAGACTCGGACAATTACCCATCCAAGTTATAGCCAAGCCCACAGCGCTTAACTGTGGTAATCTGACGGGAACCGGTGTTATCACTGCGGCAAGGCCGTTGGCTTAGAACTGTGCTACAGCGCTGTTAAATCCATTGACAGAACTGAACGCAGAGGTCAATATTACTCAGGCGCAGTGCTCGTTATTTGTAGAGATGAGTGGTGTGATTTTAGCGTGACGAGCACTCACAAAACACTACACTCCGATATGTGCATCTCAGGGGAAAGCTGACGGTTGCTTATTGATGACATTTCTTCCACATAATGTCCTTAAATCTTACTGTCTGCATACATCTTTTTTTTAGCACTCTGGACATTCCTTTATGCTTTGAATGACCCAGTATCCTACATCCATCGTCTGCCATGAATGTTTTGCACTAAGCGACACTTGCTCTCGTGGCATCATATCTTGCTAAACTATTATTAAATTCATGTCTGCAATTTTAGTGTACACATGTAATATTTCATAGATGGTTTAGTATGTAGAACTGAGTTTTTCAGCAATTGATAGTGCGGAAATTGTCCAGATTTTAGTTGTACGGTCAATACTCATAACTGTCATATCTACAGAAACACTGGAATAAATATGTTTACCTAAATGGAACAGCGTATTTTGTTGGATACTATTAGAGAGTCCTTGAAAATATGAGTACAGTGATACAACGCTGTTGAATGTTTGTAGTAAAACTTTTCTTAAACGTAGCCGGGAAATGTAAATGTGAGTGGCAAAGCATCGCAACGAGCCCCGTTTCGCCTTGTTTACATGGCCAACAAAGATAAAAGTGCGTCGTGACGCCAGCCTTGCCTCTCACATGCAGCGTATTTTCCGCTATTTTTGCGAACCTTATAACAGCAAATATTGACAAGCTCTGTGTCACTATACACTTTTTTTCAAAGAGTGTTCAATCGCTATGAAAAAGCTTCACCGTTCCATTAAAAAGGAACAGAACCGCTTCAGTATCTAGGCAGATACAAAATAATCACGAGTAGTGACCGCACGAAAGAATATTCGACTTTTTGCGCATCATTATAGGCGCAGCGTATTTCGATGTCGACAATCTAGGAAATATTGTGAGTGTTTACGTCACGTGGGGAATCTTTTCTACAGCTATCAATGATATTTAGATAAACTATTTCGCTTTTTATATGGGTGTCAATACTTATTAGAAACAAATGTAAAAAGGAAAAATTCATAGAAATGAAAGTTTCGGTATTTGGTCCACAAGACGTAACAACCAGAGAAATGCATGTTATTTCATCGGAAAGATAAAATAATTAGAAACATCTGGGCATTAAAGAGTCATAAGAATGGGTAATTTTTGGGCATTAAGGAAACTTTTCCGAATGGTAACAATCTAGATGCATAACAAACTGTATAAACACAAATAATAATATCACGGATTTCCATCATAGCATTCGTTACGCATATGTTAAAAAATCGGGTTTGGCCGGCAACACATACATCGATACAGCCACAACATTCAAATACCGGTATGTAGCCGTGTGAAACGATATTAAAATAAATGAAAGAAGTAATATCGTCTCTGTTAGAGTCTCTGTAGAGTCCATGTTATAAAGCTTATTGAAGTACTAACAAAATATGTGTACCCCTATCTATAACATGCATTATAAAACTGTTTGATAATGTGCTCCGATAACATGTAAACCACAGTTTGCGTACGGGTTGAAAATGGTAAAATTCAATAAGAAAATAAATGTACAATGTGAAGTACTTTTTCAATTGTAAAACAATAATTGTTCGGTTATTAACAATATCTGTAAGTGCAGTAGTTATTTCAGTAAGTTATTCTTTAAACAAGTGACATATAAGATTATGATGATAGAGGCTGTAGGTGGAAAAAGAGGTGATAGTTTGAGGACACAGTGTAGATGAAGATGTAGATGCAGCTGTATATTAGTGACTCATCCCACACATTCGAACAGTGCCTATAACTGGGTCCACTGAGAGTGCTCAGACAACTGTCTTTCGGCTATACATTCATAACATGGACTCTACAGAAGTTTTATTCATATTTGTCAGTTAGTACGGATCTGAGTCCAATAACCTTTAGAATTTTCGCCCCCCCCCCCCCCCCCCCCCTCGTGGGCACCCACTCTTCAGACTACCCCCCCACCCCCTCCACAATTCTCACCCTTTCTTGGCACCCACACCACAGTCTGAATAATGCCTCATGTTCTGCTGGCTCCACAGGTGCATCCATATACCTTCCCCCTCCCCGCCATATCGTTACCATTGTGTGGTGGCTTTCTCGGTTGATTTTAGTGCTCACCGCGTATGTCACATCAGTGCAGTTTGTGTTCCGTGTCGTCGTCTCATACTGTGAACGCCGTTTTTAATTGTGCTGTTCGTGCTGCCAGTGTTAACACGCTACATCTTCATCGAGTGCCATTTTATCTGTATGTAGATCTTATGTAAACGGGCTTCACCCAACTCCCCCCTTTTTCGAATATTTTAACTTCAATTGCTTCCACCTTCTCATGTGAACATTTCTTCTTTTATCCTCGTATTTTATACTTGTAATGTTGTCCTATGGTATTTTATGTAATCTCTGGCTGAAGAGCGGCTAACTGTACCGCTGCCAGCCCACCCCTGCCCCAGTGGGGCGTGGGAATGTAATGACAATAAAGGAAAAAAATCTGACACGGACTTGTCTTTGATATCAATCTGATGACTTTTCAAATAAAAACAAGGTAAAGAATAATGGTATTTTACACTATTTTTCATGGCTGCCCTGTTTCTTGCTTATTTTATTCCAGTTTTTGTGCTTGAAAATAGCTTAAGACTGAAGTCTGTTTTACCATCGAAATATTTTACCAAGTTGATGTCATCACCACTATGACATGCAGTAGAGCTGCATGTCCTTGAGAAATACAAGGTGTGATCAAAAAGTAACTGCAATTTTATAATATTGTGGACAATAAAATAAAATTATAAGTCAGATGATGGCAGCAGCATTGAAATAATTCACCCTTTCGATTTCCTGGCGCGAAAAAGAACGACTGCTTGTACGGTTCAGTGTGAGCTCGCATATCTCTAAATTTATCATCACGGCCTTTTCGCGATGTGTTTTTAGGAGGTACCAACATATTTGTTGACTCTTGAAGGAACTTTTGCCCTTCGAAGTTAAACAGCAAACCACACAGTGATGAACGACGCCGTTCTTGTAGTGTTTTCTACTGGAGCAGTACGTGCATATCTGTTGCGCTTTAATGCTCATTAAACGAACCCGTGACGAAACACGGTGTTATTTTTAGCTTATTTTCTTTTCTATTTCATCTATTAGTCCTACCTTGTATGGTTCTTAGGCAGAAGAGAAATAATCAAGTACTGATCTGCAAACTACATCGTTCATGAGTGGTCTACACTTCTTGAGGATTGTGGCAATGAATATAATCCTTGCTTCTGCCTTTCGTACTATTTGCTGTATGTGCTCGTTCCACTTCAAATCGCCCCGTACCCATATTCTCAGGTACGTAATGGATGTGATTGTGTCCGGTGATGCTTCAGCAATCGTGTAATCAAACAGTAACAGGACTTCCCACTTGTTTATGGGCAATAATTATCATTTCTTTTTGTTGAGCGTCAAGTGCCAATAACCGGTCCGATGGAAGAGATGGAAGGAAGAAAGGAGGATGAGAGCTTAACGTCCAGTCGACAGCGCGGTCATTAGAGACAAAGCACAAGCTCGTAGTACGAAAGCATAGAGAGGGAAACCGGCGTTTCCTTTTCAAAGGAACAGCCGCGCCATTTGCCTGAAGCTACTTAAGAAAATTACGGAAAACCTAAATCTGGATGGCCAGACAGGAATTTGAACCGTCTTCCTGCCGAATGCGAAGCTAGTGTGCTAACGATCGCGCCACTGTACTCGGTAGAAACACACGGACAAGAATGAGGAACACGTTTCTCAGCGATCAGACACTTGAAAGTATGGAACAGAGACAATGCACCGTCACGAAATGTCACTAGGAATATGTTGAGAAGCAATAGGCTTATTTGATATTGTGTCTTAAATTATTCTTCTACTCCATCTCGGTGTGGCCGTGCGGTTCTAGGTGCTTCAGTCTGGAACCGCAAGACCGCTACGGTCGCAGGTTCGAATCCTGCCTCGGGCATGGATGTGTGTGATGTCCTTAGGTTAGTTAGGTTTAAGTAGTTCTAAGTTCTTGGGGACTGATGACCAGAGATGTTAAGTCCCATAGTGCTCAGAGCCATTTGAACCATTTTTGTACTCCATCTCATGCGTTACTCAGGTGTAGTGAGACATCGACACTAGAGACTGGCGAGAATTAGGAAGTCGGCGTTGCCGCAAGAAAGATCTAGTCACCATACGCAAGCTGCAGACAGCGTGTCTGCCACACGCAACGTCGGTGCACAGTCTTCCAACCTGTCAAGGAGTTTTTCTCATTGGGAAGCCTGAAACTGAATGCACTAAGACTCATGAGGGCAGTTGAAATAATAATTTAAAGCGAGGTTACGGCTTACAGTTCGAAAGACGACGATAACAGCGGGAAGACAGGTGTGTTCCTCCAATACTGCTGTCTCACTACGCCTTGAGCCGAGTATGTAACCACAGTTTTTTGGCTCTATGACGTTATCCCGTGGTCCGACAGTGCAGTTCGAACTGCATTAAAGCACGGCAAATTCAGTATTTCTTTGTGGCTAGTGGCTTGCAAATATTGAAAAGTTGAGAAAATAAGCACGAAGCTAACGTTTTGCAGGTGTGCAGCTATCCCTCATATGTACTGCTAGACTAATCCCAACACGGACCAAGGACCTTGATGCAGTGGGGTGGTTTTCGTGCCTTGACTATGAAGAACATCCATGCAAACACGTCGAAAGTGTTTCTGTAAAGAAACCAGACTAACTTGTGGTTCCTGAAGAGGAGCAGCAGCCTCTTCACTAGCTGTAGGGGCAATAGTATGGATGAGTGACTGATCTGGTCTCATTACGTAAGCAACACAGTTAAATTGTCACTTTTTCCAAACGGCGTAATTGTCTCGAATTATGACGTTGTTATTTGACATTTGCCTCAAAGGTGCTTACGACCTTCCTCTGCAATGATGCAAAAGCATGGCATCCTCCGACGCCAACCTCGGGCTAGCCGTCGCTTCAAACAGCAAGGTGTCGACACATGCGAAGAAAAGGGCAAAACTCAGAAGTTTATCTGAGGTGTAAGGGATTAATGGCGTCACAATTGCATCAAATTGCACCACAATTCTGCCTAACGCCACCGTGGACGTGTCACACGATAAGGACGTCATCAGCCCTTCTCACACATATTTCATCCCTACTTGTTCGATGCTCATACCCGATATGCCCATAATTGAAATGACACGGTTTGCTTACGGGTGGCCGAGGAAAGCATGTCAGAAACACCGCCGCTCGGTATCGACAAGAAAAAACCCCGAGGGCGGAGTAATCTGCGCCAATGAAACCACCCTTCTCTCAGAGCGTTAATTCCCATACAGTTTGCGGTTCAAAACGACAGTTTGCAGTGCGACGAGCAATAGGAAGACGTTCTCGACAACCTTTGATACTGGTGACACCTCCTGGACCATTCATCCCTTCTCTATGGACATCGTGGGCCTGCAGGCCCAGTGAGACCCGAAGCAGCAAAGGGTATTTATGCTTTTACAGCCCTCTTGTTTCACGCCCTCGTACGCGTGATCACAGGAGGGAGCGGAGCAGTGCGATAATGACACAAACGTGAGTAAAACGGAAAGGGATCTCTTTCTAAGATCCCGCGCCCTCCCTCCCCATTCCCAGTTCGGCGCCTGTGAATCAGTGACTGGCTGTCTCTGAACAGAAACATTTCTGCAGCGTCCAAAAAATATGCGCTAGTGCACTGAGGGTGTTACCGAGTTTTGCCTTCTTAGAGGGGCTCTCTGCCATTTTATTCACAGGTGATACAATATCGCGACTCTATGTAATCACGCCACACGAAGGCGGGAAACCGGAGGAGTGAATAAGCACAAATACCCTTGGTGCTTTGGCTCGTGTTCAGACGTCGTTGAACGGTATTGAACGGTCCCTAGAGGTTCTCACCCCGTACATCAAAGCAAAAACTACTGTCGTGTTAGGTTCCAAAGCGTGCGTTCACGTTCAGTAGGGCTACAAGCCCATGATATACTTACAGAAAGGCTGAATATTTCGAGGTGGGGGGTGTCAGCAGTGTCAAAGGCTGCCAAGAATGTCGTGGTCTTGCTCGTCGCACTAGGAACTGTTGTTTTCGACCGGGAAATGCGTGGAAATAAACGTCCCAAGAGAAGCACTGGTATCGTAGGCGTCCATTATGCCACCATCTGTGGCATTTTCGTATCGATACTGAACAGTGATGTGTCTGAAACGTTTTTCTCGGTCATCTTTAAGAAAACCGCATGATTTCAACGCCAGGTGTCGTGTTTCTGGCCTCAGTCGCAGAGGAGTGAAATATGTGTAAGAAAGGGTGTGACGATCTTCCTATCATGTAACGCGTCCATGGCGTCGTTAGGCAAAATTTTGGTGGAAGCTGGTGCCAATGTGATCTCTTTAAATCGTATTATGTAACTGAAGGTCGAGAGCAGAGAAAGGAAAGAAAAGGGAAGGAACTAATGATATGAGTTGCATCCGGACTTTGTGTGGAATCAGCGGGACCTCCTGCTTACTTTTTATCCCCTCACTGTCCTGATTATAAAGGAAACCATAAAAAGGAGTATATTTGCCACCTTCACTCTGACTCTGAAAACAAAATTATCTGGACCACTCCAGGCTTTGGCCCCTAGCTACATCTATCCCAACAGTTCTACCTAAACTACGAAAGGAGGAAGGAAAGAAGGGAGAGGGTAACAAATCTATGTAACAGAAATTTTTTTTCTCGGACCTGTGGAGTGAAGTCCCCAAAACCCTCGCAGCTGTGGAGAAATCCACACGCGTCTTCTCGAAATAAAATGGAATACTCTTGGGATAGTAGTATAAAAAAAAAATCATCAGTAGTGCATTAGATCAACTGCTCAGTGCAGGGAGATTCCGACTGCCTGATGAGTCATGGCAAGACCACGAAAGCAAGTTGGAAAAGTATTGCCTGTATTTCGGATTGCGGAAAATGGTGGAATGTCATTCGTTCGCGTAAGTCCAGATATCGAGAATACCCTTCTCGCCAGTGGCAAAAATATTTCAAACTGCAAGGTCGCGCAGCAAATCCACAGAGAGAGTCTTCGTATGCGGATAGCACACGTCATCCGGGAAGAACATCGTTTGCGTTGTTATTCGGTTAGGAGTATCACATATAAGGAATGCCAGAATTAGCTGGACCAAGCGCAAGACGTCTATCGCCAGGCCACAAACTAAGCGATGATCGTCCATGTCCGTCAACCGGCACACGGCGTAAGCAGAGAGTCGGCGAGGTGAACTTGGTGGAGACGAGAACGTTTCGGTTGTTCCCCGTTGACGATGGCATACCACACGGAGCGCATTGAAGTGTCTATACCTACATCTACGCGACTACTATGAAAATCAAGCTTAAGTGCCTGGCAGAGGGTTCATCGAACCACCTGCACAATAATTCTCTGTTATTCCACTGTCGAACAGCGTGCGGAGAGAAGCGAATACCTATATCCATCGGTGCGAGCTCTGATCTCCCTCATTTTATTAAAATGATCGTTTCTCCCTATGTAGGCCGTCGTCAACAAAATATTTTTGCATTTGAGAAGAAAGCTGGTGATATCGTGAGAAAATCTTGCTGCTACAAGAAACGCCTTTGTTTTAATGATGCCCACCCCCAATCCTGCATCATTTCTGTGCCACACGATCCCCTATTTCTCGACAGTGCAAAACGTGTTACTCTTCTCTGAACTTTCTCGATGTACTTTCTTAATCGTATCTGGTAAGGATCCCAAATCGCGCAGCAGTACTCCAAAAGAGGACGGGCAAGCATAACGTAGACAGTCCTATTAGTAGATCTGTTGCATCTTCGAAGTGTTTTGCCGACATAATGCAGTACTTGGTTCGTCTTCCCCACAACAATTTCTAAGTGTTCTTTCCCATTTAAGTTGTTCTTAATTGTAATTCCTAGGTATTTAATCCAATTTATGGTCTTTAGATTTGATTGATTTATCATGTAACCGAAGTTTAACGGATTCCTTTTAGCACTCACGTGGATGACCTCACACTTCTCATTATTTAGAGTCAATTGCCAGTTGTCACACTAGTCAGATACCATATCAAAATCGGTTGCGATTGGTTTTGATCTTATGATGACTTTACAAGACGATAATAGACTGCAAAAAACCTAAGACGCCTGCACAAATTGTCTCCTAAATCGTTATCATTTATATACACACATCAAAAAAAGTTTTGCATCACCCCAGTTCCCAGAACTCCTGAAGACAGACGTTGACTGTGGATATTGTATCATAGGCACAGTCCCTTTGACTGTTCAGAGATGTCACTAAACCCGCTCAAAGATGTAAACAACCTTGCATGAGCAGCGCCTATTAGACGGAGGGCGTCCGACAGCCCATTAGTTCCAGTCATTCCACCACGAAGGAGGTACACGGCTCGTGTTGTCTGTAGTTCAACCATGCCTAGACCGTCAATACCACAGTTATATCGCGTCCGTATTGTTACTTCGTGCCAGAAAGGGCTCTCAGCAAGGTAAGTGTCCAGGCGTCTCGGAGTGAACCAAAGCTATGTTGTTCGGACATGGAGGAGATACAGAGAGACAGGAACTGTTGATGACACGCCTCGCTCAGGCCGCCCAAGGATTACTGCTACAGTGGATGACCGCTACCAACGGATTATGGCTCGGAGGGACCCTGACAGCAACGGCACCATGTTGAATAATGCTTTTCGTACAGCCATAGGGCGTCGGGTTACGACTCAAACTGTGCGCAGTACGCTGCCTGATGCGCAACTTCACTCCCGACGTCGATGGCGAGGTCCATCTTTGCAGCCACGACATCCATGCAACGCAGTACAGATGGGCCCAAGAACATGCCAAATGGACCGCTCAGGACTGGCATCATGTTCTCTTCACCGATGAGTGTCGCATATGCCTTCAACCAAACAATCATCGGAGACGTGTTTGGAGGCAACCCGGTAATGCTGAACGTCTTAGACGCACTGTCCAGCGAATGCAGCAAGATGGGGGTTCGCAGCTGTTTTGGGGTGGCATTATGTGGGGCCGACGTACGCCACTGGTGGTCATGGAAGGCGCCGTAACGGCTGTACGATACGTGAATGCCATCCTCCGACCGATAATGCAACCATATCGACAGCATATTGGCGACGCATTCGTCTTCATGGACGACAATTCGCACCCTCATCGTGCACGTCTTGTGAATTACTTCCTTCAGGATAACGACATCGTTCGACAGGAGTTGCCAGCATCTTCTCCAGACCTGAATCGAACATGTCGGGGATAGATTGAAAAGGGCTGTTTATGGACGACGTGACCCACCAATCACTCTGAGAGATCTACGCTGAGTCGCCGTTGAGGATTGGGACAATTTGGACCAACAGTGCCTTGATGAATTTGTGGATAGTATGCCACGACGAATACAGGCATGCATCAACGCAAGAGGAGGTATTACTGGGTATTAGAGGTACCAGTGTGTACAGCAGTCTGGAGCATCAACTCTGAAGGTCTCACTGTATAGTGGTGCAACATGTAATGTGTGGTTTTCATGAGCAATAAAAAGGACGGAAGTGATGTCTATGTTGATCTCTATTCCAATTTTCTGTACAGGTTTCGAAATTCTCGGAACTGTGGTGATGCAAAACTTCTTTTGATGTTAACTCCTGCAACATTATGTATCATCCTGCATCATTGGTTGGAGACTAGCAGCAGCCAGACTAAGGAATCCATTGTGTAGGCTGTCGTTAACACCACAACACAAACTGCTGCATTTGGATTCGTGCCGTGACTAGGATACATGGTCTGCCGATTAATGTCCTTGCATTGTGTTCAGCAATATGTGGGGATTTTGCAGTAGCCTAGATGACCATCGTCAAGAAACATGTCAGCGACTCTGGAGGGAGGGGGGGGGCGTGTGGGAGGGGGGGGGGGAGAGGGGTGGTCCTATTGAGTGTTCCAATGTTTTGGAGAGGCATAACAGTGTTACTAATGGCATCATGGTGTGGGGAGACATCGGGTACGACTTCAGGCCACGGCTGTTAGTGACTGAAGGAAATCTGACAGCACAACGTTACGTCACGGACATTTAGCATCCTCGTATGTTATTTCTCATGCGACAGTATCGTAGCGCCATTTTTAAAAGCGCAATGCCCGTCCACACTTTGTACATAACTCTATGAACTCCCTTCGTTATGCTGGGTTACTCCCGTAGTCAGACAGTTTCCCAGATCTCTCTTCGACAGAACATGTCAGGGACCAGCTCGCACGTCAAGTCTGTCACAGGGCGAGTATCAAGAATATCAAGGATCATTTACAACAGTTGTGGGTCAGCTTGGTTTATGATAGGACTCAACGACTTTGTAGTACCCTTCCCAGCCGAATCAATGCATGCATCTAGGCCATAGTGTTTGCAACGTCAAATTGAAAATAGGCTATAGCCGCCAAGTTCATTGTAAATTTGACTAGAATTTTTAAAATCACTGACGTAACATTCCATTTCATCTCAAGTTGTGAAATTTCATATCGTTTCCTCCTGCCCTTCTGGATGCTTCACATTTTTTGTCAGGCAGTGTACGATGTGCGATAAAAAGTCACGGGGATTTTTGTTTTCTTAAATAAACTTTATTTACTCGTCAACATCAAGTTCGTCTCCTTCAAATTAATCTCCCTCATATATAATAAACTTGTGCCAGAGATATTTTCCCATCTAGGAAGCACTTATGGAACTCAATTTCCGTTATGCTGTTCAGCTCCTCTAGTGACTGTGTTTTTATCACATCAGTGGTGGCAAAACGACATGGCCAAAACATCCGAAAAAGTTGCTTGACATAAGCCAAAGGATATTCCGACATTATCAGCAACCTCTCTGATTGCGATTCAGCGATTTGCCAGAACCATTTTCTTTACTTCATCCACATTGTCGTCAGTACTTGATGTGCTAGGGCGTCCAGGTCGGTTCATTGTCTTCAATATCTTCTGGACCCTCTTTGAAACGTTTATACCACTCGTAAACTCTTGTTTTACTCATACTACATTCGTCAAAAGCCACAGTCAACATTTCGAATGCACTTTATTCCATTTTACAAGCCAAATTTAATGCAGATTCCTTGGTTCATCTTTTTCGAAAGTAAAAATTCTCCGAGCACTCGAAAACACATATAACCTTTTCGACTGTCAACAATAAACTAAATATTTAAAACAGCTGAAAATTCAAACATGCCTCAGGAACATTTGTACCAAAAAGATAAAAAAATTGAAAATCAAATGTACAAAGTCCACAAAATTATAAAATTGCCGTTACTTCTTGATCACACCTTCTTGATGATGACATCAACTTGGTAAAACAGTCTCCCGTTCAGATATCTGGGTGGGGACTACTCAAGACGATGACGTCCTTAGGAAAGACAGGAGAGCTAAATACGGGGAACTCAAAAAGTAACAGCAAACTATTTTAAATATATTTCACTTACAGATACGAACAAGGTGTCATTTTTAACATCTTTTCGATACACTTCTCATAGCGTTTCGTCGTCCTCTGAGAGCGTCCTTCAGGGGTCCAAACACATGAAAATCCGAAAGAGCGAGATCGGCTGTATGGGAGATGCAGTACGACCTGAAATCTCAATCTCGGGATGACGGTAAGAGTTGCAATGGCGATATGGGGGCGCGCATAGTCGTGAAGGATAGGGACGGCTGTACACAGAAGACTTCTGCTGGGTTCAGTTCACTCTCCAACATGGAGCTGTACTGGGCAACGTTCACTGTTTGACCTCTTTGTTGACAGTGCTTCAAAATCGGTCCATTCATGTCCCAGGAGAGGGCGAAAAAGACCTTTCCGGCAGCTAGCTGAGACTTGAATTTCTTCTTGGTTGCAGAAGATGTGTGTCGTCATAGTGAAGACTGTCTTTTGCTTTCTAGTTCATAGCGATGCAGACAGGTTTCGTTTCCTGTGACGATACGTGTCGGGAAGTCGTATCCTTCAGCGTTATATCGCGCTAGAAATGACGTGTCAACGTGAACTCGAATCATCTTGTGTTCACTAATGAGTATCCAACGCACCCACCGTGCACACGAAAAACGGTACTTGCGAACCTCACTAATAATGGTTTGAGGGGATCAGACACTGATACTTAGTTCTCTTGCTAAAGCTTGTACAGAAATACGCAAGTGCTCACGAATCAGGGCGTCAGCGCTTTCCTCATTCTCGTCGGTAAGGCCATGCTGGGACGACCAGAGCGTTGCTTATCTGTTTCTGACGTATGTCCACTTTTAGAGGTATCTACGGACTCGTACTCTCTTTGTGGTGTCACCGCCAGGCACCACACTTGCTAGGTGGTAGCCTTTAAATCGGTCGCGGTCCGCTAGTATACGTCGGACCAGCGTGTCGCCACTATCAGTGATTGCAGGCCGAGCGCCGCCACACGGCAGGTCTAGTCTAGACTCCTTAGCACTCGCCCCAGTTGGACAGCCGACTTTGCTAGCGATGGTTCACTGTCTACATACGCTCTCATTTGCCGAGACGACAGCTTAGCATAGCCTTCAGCTACGTCATTTGCTACGACCTAGCAAGGCACCATATTCAGTTACTATTCTGAACAGATAATATTGTGAATTATGTACCGTCAAGAGCGACGTTCATCATTAATGGATTAAAGTTAAGTATCAAACTAATTACGTGGGCTTTCTGAATTCTAATTCCTTGTCATGTTCCAGACCTCACGTCAGTATAGTTCTTCCCTCCTCACGCCAGCCTGCGTGAGCTAAAACGCGTGCATTTCGGCCTCCAGTTGTAACACGGTGTTGGCTCTTCTGCCAACACAACACTCTTCTTTCACTAATGCAGCTATATCTATACTTTTCGAACATCCTTCCATAGATTTGTCAAGGTTTAACGCCACGGTGCACACACCTAGGGACGCGTCCATTTTGTTTCAACTGTTTTTCCTATTCAGCTTGTCGTACCATCTGTCGGCATATACCAGAAGTTTTCAAAGCATGCACCATCACTTACTGGGAGTTTCACATGTCTCACGTGTTAATTGCATTTAATATTGATAGTTTGCTGTTACCTTTTGAATTGCCCTCGTAAAACCCGTATTCGTTCTGGCGACCACAATAACAACGAGAATCGAACAATACAAAGCGTATGTTCCACTTGTCAATGTTGTTCGGAAAATCAGAGTAGCATTCTACGAAGTGAAGCTCGCTTTTTCGTCTGAATTAGTCTAGGAGCGTCGTAGGTGAGCCAGTTGAGAACAGCCAGTAGGAGATCGATCGTTAAGTCGGGCACTGTAAGAAAGTGGTGTGAGATCGTGCGCCGGCCCCGGCGCGAGATCGATCGGACGCGGAGTAGGGAGCAGGGAGCAGGGATGAGCGAGCTGGCGGGATGCCACAACCGATCACGGTGCTGCGGTCGCCACATCAATTAGGCGGCGCGGCGCTCGTATTGGCGTTTTGTCGCTCTGCTTTTTGTTTGGCAACTGCTTGCCCGCCCTGCACGGCTGCGAGCTCGCAGCCCAATGAAAGAGCATTTACATTGTTTTCCGGCGAGCACTCAATCAGCGTGGCCATCGCTATATGTGTGCGGCAGTTTTTAGCGCCGACACCATTGAAAGCTCCAGGAGCTGCCGCTTCAATGAGCCGGCAAATTAGAAAGTAATTGATATAACGCGCATAAAATGCGAATATAGCGCGGATCGATGAAATATTACGCGTCCTAACTTATTAAGCTTGTCACTGTTTAATGTCCAGTGCGAGGACGCACTAACACGATTCATTTCGCCATTATTCGGCAGGTTTCACTGCGCGCTATCGCCGGATGGAGACAGGTCCAGCGTGATTCGGTTCCGTTCTGTCGGCTACCGATGTGGCGCCAGCAACAATACACATACTTTCACCCAGTTTCCCACACGAGTATCAGCAAATACCACTCTTGCTCCCACCCTCTCATCTCTTACACACACCACACACGCACACAAACACACACACACACACACACACACACACACACTTTCTACTATACAGCAGAATCACTTCTGTACCTTGACATTGATGTAAGTACGCAATTCAAATCATTTCGAAAAATCACTACAAAATTTTCAATGCGGTTGCATCTCAAACGTATGCGAATACCATATCATTCAATCTGTGCGAATAAGGAACTGTTGTTTTCTATCTTACTACTGCGTTCAGACCATTGAAACAAAAGGAATTCGAGATTTTTCAGGAGCTCTAAGACATATATTAAGGAAGGATTATTTTGAAGCACACAATTGTAAAAGCATGCACTCTGTGCCCAGTGGGTATCAAAATTTCCAAAATATTCCTGATGATGTCACCAAAGTACATATAAATGTTTCACTAGTTGAAACTTACCACACGATGTTTACTCCTTGTGACTAATTTTATGCGAGGTCAACTAATCGATATAGAGCACTGAGTCGATAGCAGCTCTTTATCCGCTGGGTTGTTGTCTGTGTTCCTGTTTTTTAAAATGCTTGTATGAACATCAAAGAAAAATTTAGGTAGTTCTGATTACAAGAATGCCAACATGAATGGTAAACTGCATTGAAGTTGATGGCAGAATTTTTGAGCCCGAGTTATATTGCGGAAATGGGAATACAACATAAATAATGAGCTGTCAATACTAGCGGGGTACGGACAGAACAAGCACAGTTCGAGTCTCCCCTATGTTCCCTCCCACACCACTCCTACTATCCCTCTTCCCACACCTGTCCCCACTCATGCCATACCGCCCCCTCACTTCAATCAAAGACATCGGATCTGCCCACTTGTCTCTAGATCCAGAACGTTCTGTGTTGTATCCCCAGCATCTTTATTTTTCTTAAATTTCGTCTGTTTTCCATGGATTTAGTTATTTGGGACTGCCAATCCATTTCCATCATTGTCATATGGGTCCAGTAGCAGTGCAAGTAGGAATAGCCTTGTCACGTTTATTTTTCACGAATTCCAGTATTCAAGACATTAAGATGGACACACACTTAATCTGTGTGTGTGTGTGGGGGGGGGGGGGGGTGCGCGAGTGACTGAGTGTGTGTGTTTTTGTTGATTTACAGTGGGACTAGGGTGTTGAAATAACGGAATTTGGCTATTGCAATAATGTACACACGTCTATTTGAGTGTGATTAGGGTCCAGTAGTGCAAATGGATCAGGAATCGTGCAGATTCTGTCCTAAAAACACAAGCACATACACAAGCTTTTATTTAAAGTGCAGATATTTCAGCAATGCAAATGCTGGTTAAGATGCTGCAGGGAACATCACTTAGGTGAAATTATCAGGAACACTAGTTACCTTCACACAGAAGGGACACTCTAGCTCTCATAACATAGCAATGAGAATTTGCTTCTGCCTAAAGATTAACATAACATAAGAAACTCCGGAGCATCCCTACCACACTAAGCACAGCACTGTAGGCAGTAACAGTCTTGCTCAGAAAGTCACTTGGACTGCAACGTACATAAGACACCCACATTCTTGAACAAACGCACAGCACACTACTAAAGTGAGTCATACCAAACGGTCAGCTTCATCCAACTTCACTTTAACAATGACATATCATAATCTTGACAATAGAAGGAAGACGAAAATTTCTAAATTATGTACTAAGACACCCTTAGTTCCTCCTCGCATAATCCAGGGTACTGCATTGCATAATGCAGGGCACCATGTTGTATAGTCTGGATACCATATCGCATAATTTGGATACTGCATCATACTATGCTCTTCACATACCAACGTGAAGGTGGGGAAGCACCCAGCAGCCTTCAAAATTTAAGAGGTGAAACCGGAATTTTTAACAAAATGGGGATGTGTGGTATGCATCTGTGAGAAAGTTTTACGTCTCCCTTGGCTAAAGAGCCTGTTATTCCTCCGTCCAAACAGGCCTATGAAGTCCCAGTGGTACCGACCGATCGCCGTGTCATCCACATCCGATACGTGTCACTAGCTACGGATGTGGAGGGGTATGTGGTCAGTACAGCGCTCTCCTGGCCGTTGTCAGCCTGCATGACCAAAGCCGATACTCCTCAGTTGGCCTCACAAGGGATGAGAGCACCCAGCTTGCCAACAGCACTCGGCCAACCTGGACTCTCACTGCCACCCCACTCTCCCCCCTCCTCAGTGCTAGCCGAGAGCACCTAGCTACGGTGACGCTTAACGTTGGTGATCTGACGGGAACTAGTGTTACCACCGCAGTGAAGCTGTTGGCTACCCTGTTATTACCATACTGGAAACTACGATTTATGGCTACGGAGTCGTTGGTGTCTTTGGCCTTGTCAGATACTGTCTATATGTATTAAACACAGCCAAACAGTATTGGCAACATGTTTCAATGTACTTTATGACAGTTGATTCTCTGTGGTGCAAACTATAGAATCGCTTATGGAATAGTTGCTGTGTTGAATTTATTAGTGTTCTGCAATTTCTCTACTGAGACCATAGGAATACACAAAAGTTGACAGGTATGCAAGTAAACACTCCAGACAATCAAGATCGAGAATGACTGTAAAATATTTTCTTTCTGTTTATATTTTTAAATATTTTTCAGTAAACTACAGGGAAGTTGTTAACACAGATTCCAAAAAGTACAAAATAAGAATTACACAGAACTGTTACATTAAATACATTAGTGCAGTATCTGTATTTGAAAGTGTCTGTGTAGTTCTATGCAATTTTACTTCAGACATTCATGCAGTTTTCCAAGGAATTTGAGGTTAATTCCCTGATATGAAGGCGTTTTTGACAATAGTCACTTTGACTCAATCAGTAGTGTTGGAGCATGACAACCAGGTAATAAATGGATTACTGGTTCGAATTTTGGAAAGGTCTTTTTCATTTTATTTTTTTATTTCAACTGGTATACCAACAGCATTTAAGTATAAGATTCATCAAATAACTAACACTTCTCTAATCATCTATAATCATTTTTTATGACACCACTGCAACAGGATCTTGCTGATATTGATCTACATGGATTGGCATATCTGAATCATGAAATAGGCGGAAAACAAGTGAAATTCAAGAAAAATAAATATCAGGTTTGTTTCCATTAGAAACAGCATCTCAACGAATAATAATGAGATCGAAGATAGAAGGAAGGTAGCATATAATTTCACTGAAGATAGATACAAAGTAGCTGAAATCGATCTCAAATAAAAGACTAAAAATTTACGAGTAATGTTGCCCTTCCTCCTACCTTGGAAAATAGACATGTTGGGAATCTAACACAGTGCCTTCAGCTCCACTTACAAGTGGTCTAGATCTGCTTTCTTGGACTGGGGTGGGGTCAGGTGTGGGGGAGGTGTGGATGAAAGATGGGGGAGGGATGGGGGACGGTAATTATGGCTGACCTTGAATTGCAGTGGTTCTGCCTGTGCCCCACTACTGTTAATTAACTATCCTCTGAAAAACCACTTTTAATAACAGCTTTGAATAACTGTATCTCGGTAAAAAGAGGTATGCACTTGCGGTACACCCCTTTTATTTCTGAATTAAATAAATCGCTGACTTACACCATCCATCCAAAAAGTAACTAGTGTGGTAGCTTGAACCAACAACTGTAAACAACAGATGTTAATTCGATCAGTCAGTTGGAAGCAGGCTGTGCTAAGTAGTGGCTGTGGGGCCGCAGTGTGTCAACATTGTTACGTCACATATCCAAATGGAGCAACAGCTCTAAATCAGGTGTTCAACGTATTCTCGAGAATGTTTTGAGGAAGAGAAAAGTATTTTGTATCCCGCCTGGAAGGCGGCGCGTTGGTCAGCTCCTGAAATCTGACAAAGATGCCGAATGAAAGGAAGCGAGTAGGAGCAGGTAAGGTAAAGCACGTCGGTACTGCAAGTAAAGGAAAAGAGTTTTTTTTCTGGCGTATGAACGTATATAACTGAATACGTATCTTTGTACAGATGAGCACGTAGGTGTGCAGCCAAAGTCCAGATAAGAAAGTCTCAACAGCAATTTAAGCTAAAGCGATGGTTCTCGGCCGTCTGCTGTTCATGAACTGGGCGAAAGTGGAGCGGCGCTCGTAGAGTTGCACAGCGTTGGCTAGAGGGCGCTGCCGTCGGCGAAGATCTTCGCTCTCGTAGTGCCAACCTACGCTGTGCCATCGGAACTATCGATACCACAATAAGTGTGTGCGAAGTTTGCCCCTCATACTTTATCTGCGGAATAAAAACGACCCATGGACGCTTGCCACGAGTTGATTGAAATACAAATTCCAAGAATTATGTTTTGGAAAAGTCATGACGGGTGACGAGACCCGGTATTATCAATACAAACCTGCCACAAAACAGCGAAGAGCAGAAATTCAGCTGAAGGGTCAATGCTTTAATGACATAACAGAAATTAAAGCAAATGTGAGGCTCCAACTGAACAATATTCCAAAGTAGGACTTATCTGAGAGATTAACATGGTTGTGGGAACGTTCTGTGATTTGCACTCAAGAAGGGCAAGACAACGTGTAACAACTGAATCACTAAAACCACCATCTTAACACTGTCGAGTGAGGTGGCATAATGGTTAGCATACTGCACCCACATTCGGAAGGACGACGGTTGAAAATCATGTCAGGTCATCCAGACTTAGGTTATTCTCCCTAAACCGCTCCAGGCAACTGCCGAAATGGTTCCTTTGAAAAGGGCACAGCTGATTTATACCTCCTTTCGTAATCCGAGCTTGTGCTCCGTCTCTAAAGAACGCGCTGTCGACGGGGTGTTAAACTCCAATCTTTCTTCCTTTCGAGAATAAAGTCATCATTCTATGTATGTTCACCATCAATTGTCTTTCATGTACTCATTCCATCAGATATTACAAATATTGTTACACGTGTTCAACACGTGCTGAATCGTATCACGAAATGTTCTTGGCTTCGTGGACATAACAGCCGTTGAGAGAAGTGAAATTTCGCCAACGAATGATCATAACAATCGCATGAAGTACACCTAAAATTCACATCTTGTGAAGAGTGAATCAGCAGCTGTTAGATATTTTCAAAGATTTACTCTACAAGCGCCCTTTCTTGCCCATCTTCCCCCCTCTCTCTCTGTGTCTCTCTTTGAAGGTTCCACGTTCAGTTGTCGTTGTTTGCAATACAGCTTGTACACTTCTCATTTTATATCGTGTAGTTATGTATGTCATCAAGCAGCTGAGCCGGTTGGCAGTTCTCTAAATCAATAACTGTTGCTGGATATGTGTCAGGAGTGGTCCACAAGCGTGCAGACCGGCGTGCACCCTGTAACTACAGTACGCAGTGCACAGCTTGACGTCGCTCTGTAATCCTGTAATCCGTCAAGGACAGGAGTGCTCCAATACACGTCTATTCCAGGCCCTCTCTGTAGGGCGTCGCTTCGAACGGAGTAACTAATGTATATCAAACGAAATGCGCTTCGTATTCCATAGTGTTATTATTGTCCTGTAGCGAGTTCTCATTTACCATTACCATAGCTTGTTCTCTGCTCTATATTTACTGGCAGTAGTGAATTTTGCCATTATATACGGCCTCGGTGGTTACTTCCCGACTTTCCCGATTAGTGCAAAGTAGAGTTCTGTTCCTGAATATTTTGCACTCCTAATTACCGCTGAAAAACATCTCCCTCGTTATTTCTATGCGTAATCATGTACTCCTTCAGTGACAGTCAGATGACACCATGGAAGCGGAAATATGGCAAAACTGTAACATTTAGCGGTATATATGAGTAGTATGAATATTTTGGAACGCACGCTGTAGTGATAAATTCAATAGAAATAAACAGATTGTGTCGGGAGTAAATAAATGACTAAGATACTGACAGATAACGTTTTCGACGAGCAAGCTGATAAACTGCGAAGCAACATACATGTGTTAGAGAATATCTACTGATAGGAACAAAAAAAATTGGGAAGTAAAGAAAAAAATAGCACAAATGAAGAATGTATATTCTCCGAGACAGACGTGGTTCAGGAGCACAGAGAGTTCCCTAAATGCTGGTGTATTTTCTTGACCAGTTCCATTAATTATGATGCATTTTGTCACTATGCATCTCAGTTTTTCTCATAACAACAGTATTCCAGCATCAATAACCAGGCAAGATCAGACATTTTCGTCAAGATAATACACTTTAATACGATTACACATTAATAAATTTTCAGGATGACCTCACACTAAACCCGTCTTGTCAAAACGAGGTGCAGGGCTTATCGGCTCTGCGTAAATACCAGCTTCCTGTGTAGGCGTTTTTTTATTGCATATTCCTGGATTTCGTTAATTAATTTTGTGCCAATGCAGCTTAATCTTCAAGACAGACGTGTATAACACCTGTGAGAATACTCCACACCTTGTCCAGCATCGTCTTTACAGATTTGTACGTGGACCATGGTATCCAGAAGTACAGTAGTATCTTATTATTTTATTTAATACCCATGTGCTATTTGTGCACCTATAGTGCGATCATTAGCTTACTGAGCTCCATCCAAGGAGTTATGTTGTTAAGGCCTTGTACTCAAAATAGTTTACGGCTCTAGTAGCATTCCCATGTTCTCCTTCCCAGAACAGACAATTTCATTTGCTCTTTTTAAACGTAGTAACGTCTTGAGAGTGAAAGTTAAAAACTATAATTGATTTTATTGGAACTGGACTTACGTCGCCGGCCGCGTGGCCGAGCGGTTCTAGGCACTTCAGTCCGGAACCGCGTGACTGCTACTGTCGCAGGTTCGAATCCTGCCTCGGTCATGGATGTGTGTGATGTCCTTAGTTTAGTTAGGTTTAAGTAGTTTTAAGCCTAGGGGACTGATGACCTCAGATATTAAGTCCCACAGTGCTCAGAGCCGTTTGAACCATTTGAACTTACGTCGTTCTTCATACTTTTGTGTGACATTCTCGACTTGGAATCCCTTTGCAAGGGACGTACTTACGCCATTAAGTTTGCTAGTCTTCAAAGACATGTAAGAACCCACTTTTCGAGAGGTCCCACAGAAGTGTCATCACAGTTTCTTCTGATGACATAAAATCCCTCCCAAACATGCATTAGTTGAGACTTGAAAAACAAGTCAAGACGTACAGCATGTCCGTAAAAAGTAGGTGAGGCACACATTTCACATCACTTTTAGATACATGTCATTTTTCTGAACATGTTTTCGGAATATTTTGCCGACGTGATGAATTCACATTGTAATGAGGCATGCGGTCTCTAGCACACTTTTCGGGGAATGTTTGTAGAACTGGCGAAGGTGTTTTATTGTTTGCGGAGATACGGGTGTTTACCTGTTGATATGGGACACATGTGGGTGGGAGAGAGTAATCACATGCTTAAATAGAGGCAGAGCGCATGATGCCTTTCAAAGTTTATAGAAAAACAGTAAGATCAGGGTTCAACGTCCCGAGGACAGCGACGTCATTAGAGATGGAAAACAAACTCACATTGGGGAAGGACAGAAGAGAAAACTGACCATGCCATTTCAAAAGAATCGTACTGGTAACTGCCTAAAGTGATTTAGGGAAATAACGGAAAACCAAAACCTGGATAACTGGACGGGGTTTCAAACAGCCGTCCTCCCAAATACGTGTTCAATGCCACCCGTAAAACTTTCGAGAAGTGGAGGTTAATGCAACATTTACGTAGATGAGTTGGGAGAGGGGTGTTTTTTTTCCTCTTTTCGGCCACTTTGAATTCATTTATTTCGCCTGATAATGTTAGGGCATTCAGGTCCTCTCTTACGTCTAACCAGCGATCCTTCTTGAGTTAACATTTGAATATGCAAAGTACATGCATGAGCCATACACAATAACGATAGTAACTAACGTAGTAACGGATTTATGTATTTAAGACAAATTAGTTTTATTATCATCGAACAGAAATGTATGGAATCTGTACGTATGGAATTAAATGTCGAGAAGTTGATAGGACAGGAGAATAGTGGAAGTGATAGGGTAAGGTTGGCAGACGAAGTAGGGAAAAAATAGTAATAGATATGGGACATGAAAGCATGGATAGTGTTGACAATATGATAGAGATATTGGTTTTTTTATTTTTTTCATTTTACAGGTCTAGTTCCGTAGAACTAAATTGAGGAGCAAATCTCCAAGGTCATGGAACGTGTCAGTACATGAAATTACAACATAAAAATAATAACAGATAAAATAAAATGTTTATGAACCCAAAAAAGACAAGCCATAAGTTTATGTAAACGCAGTCAACGATATAACACGGGAATCAGCTCAATTTTACAAAGAACTCTTCGAAAGAATAGAAGGAGTGATCCATAAGCAAACGCTTTAGTTTCGACTTGAAAACGCGTGTATAAGTGCTAAAATTTTTGAGTTCTTGTGGTAGCTTATTGAAAATGGATGCAGCGGTATACTGCACACCTTTCTGCGTAAGACTCAAGGAAGTGTGATCCAAATGCAGATTGGATTTCTGCCTAGTATTAACTGAGTGAAGGCTGCTGATTCTTGGGAATAAGCTGATATTGTTAACAAGAAACGACCGTAAAGATTATATTTATTCAGAAGCCCATGTCAGAATACCCAGACTAGCGAACAGGGGTCGACAAGAGGTTCGTGACTTACACCAGTTATTGCCCGAACCGTCTGTTTCTGATAAAAAAATATCCTTTGAGAATGGGAAGAGTCTTAGTGTGATTTAGCGTTAGTTTATTTCCTACAAGCCATGAACTGCATTATTTGAAACAGAGCCAATGTTGCACATAACACCCTTTACTACCAAGCTAGTGTCATCAACAAACAGAAATACTTCAGAATCACCTGTAATACTGGAGCGCATATCATTTATACAAATAAGGAACAGGAGTGGCCACAGCACTGATCCCTGGGGCACTCCCCCACCCCACCCCCCCAATTTGACTGTGGCACTGTCCAGTTTGACTGTGGCACTGTGAGACCCCACATCATAGCCATTTGCTGCCTTTAATTAAAGTAAGAGGTGAACCAACTGTGAGCTATTCCCCGTATTCCATAATGGTCCAGCGACTAGAGCAATATTTAGTGATCAACACGATCAAACGCCTTAGTTAAATCGAAAAAAGATGCCTAGCGTTCGAAACCTCTTGTTTAATCCAGCCAGAACCTCACAGGAGAAAAGAGAATATAGTATTTCCAGTTGTTAAACCACGTCTAATACCGAACTGTGTTTTTGATAGCAAGTTATATGAAATAAAATGATCAATTTTCCTTACATACACAGCCTTTTCAATAACGTTAGCAAACACTGATGCCGTAGAAACAGGTCTAAAATTGTGAACATTATTCGTTTCAAAGCGGGTTTACTACTGGGTACTTTAATCGTTCAGGGAACTGACCATGTTTAAAGGAAATATTACAAATATGGCTAAGTACAGGGCTAACAAGTGCAGCACAGTACTTTAACATTCTGCTAGGCACTACATCATATCCATGAGAGTCCTTAGTCTTCAGTGATTTAATTATTGATTCAATCTCCCCCTTATCAGTATCACAGCGGAGTATTTCAGGCATCAATCTCGGAAGGACATTTTCCAAGAGAGTTAAATGATTCTCTGTAGCAATTGTTAAATACTGTACATATATCTGACATATCAGTAGCAGAAATATTTTTACTACGAACTCAGTTTATATCATTGACCTTGTGCTACTGACCAGAGACTTCCTTCGCGACTGACCATATCGTTTTAATTTTATCCTGTGAATTAGCTATTCTATTTGCGAACCATGTCCACTTTGCCTTCCTAATAACATTTTTAAGTACCTTACAATACTGTTTCTAATGGACTACTGTAGCTTGATTGTGACTACTTCTAACATTTTGATATAATTCTCACTTTGTTCTACATGATATCCTTACCCCTCTAGTGAGCCACCCGGCTGCGTTTTACTTCTGGTACGCTGTTTAGAACGTTGTAATGGAAAGCAGCTTTCAAAGAGCACTAGAAATATGTTACGGAAAGCATAATATTTGTCATCTATGTTATCGACACTATGAACATCCTGCCACTCTTGTTCCTTAACGAGGTTTAAAAACTCTCTATTTCCATTGGGTTAGCTTTTCTACATACTCGTAGTTTGTAATTATACAGGGTGAGTCACCTAACATTACCGCTGGATATATTTCGTAAACCACATCAAATACTGACGAATCGATTCCACAGACCGAACGTGAGGAGAGGGGCTAGTGTAATTGGTTAATACAAACCATAAAAAAATGCACAGAAGTATGTTTTTTAACACAAACCTACGTTTTTTTTAAAGGAACCCCGTTAGTTTTGTTAGCACATCTGAACATATAAACAAATAAGTAATCAGTGCCGTTTGTTGCATTGTAAAATGTTAATTACATCCGGAGATATTGTAACCTAAAGTTGACGCTTGAGTACCACTCCTCCGCTGTTCGATCGTGTGTATCGGAGAGCACCGAATTACGTAGGGATCCAAAGGGAACGGTGATGGACCTTAAGTACAGAAGAGACTGGAACAGCACATTACGTCCACATGCTAACACCTTTTTATTGGTCTTTTTCACTGACGCACATGTACATTACCATGAGGGGTGAGGTACACGTTCGACGGGCGTTTCATAGGACATGGAGGACGCATAAATTGGCCAGCCCGTTCTACTGATCTTACACCTCTGGACTTCTTTCTGTGGGGTATGTTAAAGGAGAATGTGTACCGTGATGTGCCTACAACCCCAGAGGATACGAAACAACGTATTGTGGCAGCCTGCGGCGACATAACACCAGAAGTATTGCGGCGTGTACGGCATTCGTTACGCCAGAGATTGCCATTGTGTGCAGCAAATGACGGCCACCACATTGAACATCTATTGGCCTGACATGTCGGGACACACTCTATTCCACTCCGTAATTGAAAACGGAAACCACGTGCGTACGTGTACCTCACCCCTCATGGTAATGTACATGTGCGTCAGTGAAAAAGACCAATAAAAGGGTGTTAGCATGTGGACGTAATGTGCTGTTCCAGTCTCTTCTGTACCTAAGGTCCATCACCGTTCCCTTTGGATCCCTACGTAATTCGGTGCTCTCCGATACACACGATCGAACAGCGGAGGAGTGGTACTCAAGCGTCAACGTTAGGTTACAATATCTCCGGATGTAATTAACATTTTACAATGCAACAAACGGCACTGATTACATATTTGTTTATATGTTCAGATGTGCTAACAAAAGTAACGGGGTTCCATTTAAAAAAACGTAGGTTTGTGTTAAAAAACATACTTCCGTGCATTTTTTTATGGTTTGTATTAACCAATTACACTAGCCCCTCTCCTCACGTTCGATCTGTGGAATCGATTCGTCAGCATTTGATGTGGTTTACGAAATATATCCAGCGGTAACGTTAGGTGACTCACCCTGTATATAACATTTGTCTGAGCGCAAAAAGCTTTTAGTGTTAAAATTTGTGCATCATGGTCTGAAAGGCCAGTCATCCTTTTACTAACAGAATCCCCATCTAGTAATGAATAATAAATAAAAATATTTTCTATGGCTATTCTATTGTTCCCTTGCATCCTGTTTGTAAAAACAGTCTGGATCAGGTCATACGAATTTAGGAGATCGTCCAACATCCTTTTTCTTGCACAACCACATACAAAATTAACATTGAAGTCATCACATATAACTAACTTTTGGTACTTCCTATAAAGTGAACCAAGAACCCTCTCTAGCTTGAGCAGAAATGCTCCGAAGTCAGGGACAGGGGAATTATAAACTATAACAATTATAAGTTTAGTTTCACTATTGTCAACTGCCCCTGCACAATATTCAGTGCAATGCCGTGATACGTCTACGGACTCAAATGGAACACTGTGTTCTCCGTACATGGCCACTCCCCCACTCCGCAAAGGACCCCTCGAGAAACAGCCAGCTAATCTGTATCCTGCTAAAGGAAGCCTCTGAACTGTCAAATTATTTAAGTGGTGCTTCGATATACCAATAATATCAGAGTCAACATCTATAAGCTGTTCACTAACTTTATCTCTAACCGTCTTATATTTTGATGAGCTATGCTAATTTTTTCACTACTTGGATACTTCACCTCATCTGAAGGTGATTCCTTTGTTAGAGGAATTTCCTTTAAGCAGGAATACCTATCAACTGATTTCAATCAAAAAGAGGTGCAGCTGTAACACCAACTACTAGAGGAATTTTTACAAGAATGATCCCACCATCGCCCACTACCCTGTCACCTCTAAGCTTTGCCAGCCTCCGCTTTCCATACCTATTGAGGAACAGGCCGTGCCAAGTAAAACCCGATCTACTGATAGACTCAACTGGCACCACTGTAATGTGAACCACGCCCTCCACCATCAGACACATGTTAACGCGCCTAACAGCATGTTAGCATAATAAGAGAGGTGTGCTGTGGATCTCCTGCTTATTATAAGCAAACATTGGCTGAAAGCGTTCTGATTGCAAAATTAAAACGAACAGACAAAATCGGAAAAAAATGCTGTTGTGCGCTGTTATTCAGTTGCAACGCATCATTTTCCTGCGAACTAAGTAGTATGATTGTTAATTACACATTTCCGTCTGATGCTTCGACACGAGCGGCTCGTGGGGCTTAGTTTAGGCAACTAGCATCACAAAAAAGTGTTCATAAGTGGTAGAGCTTTTATCGTTTCCTTCTGAAACAGAGTACCGTATTCATTGAAATACCCTGCCGAGGCTGAGAACATTCAGCTGCAGTGATAGATCGGCACGGTATTCGAAGATTGTAGATTCGAATTTTGGTAATGGGAAGAAAATTTAATCGATGTAATGTGGAGGTTTTGCAGTGGCAGGTTGCACTTTTAAATCATTTATCCGTCAATTTATCGCTCTAAAAAGAATCTTTTGTTGTATGTGACGATGCAAGAGCTGGGATACTTGTTTGTATTCTGATCTACTTGTACTATATTTTGAAGCAAAAGTATTATAACTCATTTTTTCCTTTAGTGTACCTTGTATACTAGTATTACTTGTCACATGCATGTCTCATGACCTTTTAAACTTAAAAAAGACGCCTATTGATATGCAGAGACGCTGCAGTTAGTCTACTCGGTGATTTGTAATATTTTGCCTACTGTTATTTTTACTTATAAATAGGGTAAGAAACAGTTTGAAAAGTTTATAAAGGTGTTGCCGGGTAGGTTGTATTGGGAAACAACCGTTAAGGGAAAAATACGTTCCGAGTTAATTAACATTGGCGCTAGCCAATCAGGCGTTTCGTTCCGTAAAACCGAGTAAGACAGCGATACGAAAATTGAACATGGGGCGAACCCGAGACAAAGCCTGAGCAGTCTCGTGCGCTATCATCTACGCTATGAGAACAACTGACAGCAATTGTATCTGGCAGCGACCTGATTAACTTCCTTGCCCCCCTCCATTCCCTTTCCTCCGTAGTGCAACCGTAAACTTTGCTCTGCTATACAGGGTGGAACCACTAGGGACCATAGTGAACCATTCTTAGACGCACCCTTTACTGTTTTATTCATGCAAATGTCAATGATGCACCATTCTGCAATCATGCCACATGAGGGCGCGAATTAGAAGGACTGAGAAAGCATGAGCACCGTTTCACATTTCGTCGAATGGTTTTGAATGGCCAGTGGTTCCACTGTGTATACAAGAGCCAAAACACTGCGCACTTCATTCCAAAGCTTCAGATCACGTTCAATGGCGTTGCAGCACCACGATTTCCTTAGAGCAAGCCGCGCGGTCTGGACACCTTGCCACCGTTCACGCGGCTCCCCCGTCAGAGGTTCGAGTCCTCCCTCGGGCATGGTGTGTGTGTTGCTCTTAGCATAAGTCTGTTTAAGTTAGGTTAAGTAGTGTGTAAGCCTAGGGACCGATGACTTCAGCAGTTTGGTCCCATAGGAACTTACCACCACCACGTTAGAGCAGGGTTGAATCATCCAGGTGGTGTCAATGGTATCGAGCGTTGTAAGGAACGTCGTTCTGTTGCCCATCGCAATGCAAACTGTCGGTTTTGACCGCGAAATGTGTGGTGATGCCTGGTTTATGGGGTGCTCAACTGCGCGGTCATCAGCTCCCGTACGAAATTGCAATTTTTGCACAGTACAATTTTTGTACACAGTCCAGTCTAGCCACTGTAACGAATGATGATGATGAAATGATGAGGACAACATAAACACCCAGTCCCCGGGCAGAGAAAATCGTGCCAATTCTGAGCGACCACCCAGAAGAAAACCGCCTGGGTATCGCGTTTCTGACCTCCATCGCAGGCGTCAAAAAAGGGGTGAAATGTGGGTAAGAGGATGTGTGACGACCTTCCCATCGTGTGACAAGTCAGCAATGGTGTTGAGCGGAATTGTGATGAAATTCGGTGCCAATGTAACATCATTAACATGTGCCGACACCTTTCTGTTTGCAGCGTCGCCAAGTCCGAAGGTCACGTCTCAGGGCATCGCGCATCTGTAGCACTAGAGAGGAAGGTTGTAGGCACCTTTGAGCCAATTTTGAAACTTAATGATGATGATGATGTTTGTGGGGCGATCAACTGCGCGATTATTAGCGCCCGTACAAAGTCCCAACCTTTGCTCAGCCCAATCTCGCCACCTTCATGAATGATGATGAAACGATGAGCACAACACAAACACACAGTCGTCTCGAGGCAGGGGAAAATCCCTGACCATTGAAACTTAATGCGTCGCAATGGGAGACAATTAAGGGGCTTACAAGGGAACCTCCCCATCGCATCCCCCTCAGATTTAGTTATAAGTTGGCACAGTGGATGAGCCTTGATAAACTGAACACAGATCAATTGAGAAAACAGGAAGAAGTTGTGTGGAACTGTGAAAAAATAAGCAAAATATACAAACTGAGTAGTCCACGGTTCGCATAGGCAACATCATGGACAAAGTGAGCTCAGGAGCGTCGTGGTCCCGTGGTAGCGTGAGCAGCTGCTGAACGAGAGGTCCTTGGTTCAAGTCTTCCCTCGAGTGACAATTTTATATTCTTTAATTTTGCATAGTTATTATCTGTCCGTTCGTTCATTGACGTCTTTGTTCACTGTAATAAGTTTAGTGTCTGTGTTTTGCGACCGCATCGCAAAACCGTGCGATTAGTAGACGAAAGGACGTGCCTCTCCAATGGGAACCGAAAACATTTGATCGCAAGGTCATAGGTCAACCGATTCCTCCACAGGAAAACACATCTGATATATTCTATACGACACTGGTGACGGCATGTGCGTCACATGACAGGAATATGTTGTCGACCCACCCAACTTGTACACTTGGCGAATGGGTAAAAAGATTCTTCTACCTTGCCCGATTTAGGTTTTCTTGTGGATGTGATAATCACTCCCAAAAAAGTGATGAAAACATAAGAGTTTGTCACATAAACTGAAAATAAAAAATTAAACTTTTCACTCGATGGAAGATTTGAACCAAGGACCTTTCGTTCCGCAGCTGCTCACGTTACCATGAGACCACGGCGCTCCTGCGGTCCCGGTGTCCTTGACGTTGCGTATCTTCCCATGAACTACTTACTTTGTATATTTTGCTTATTTTTTCACACAACTTCTTCCTGTTTTCTCAATTGATCTGTTTTCAGTTTTTCAAGGCCTACCCACTGTGCCAACTTATAACTAAATCTGAGGGGGGTCCGATGGGGAGGTTGCCTTGTTAGAAAAAGTGATGCTTTCTTTTGCGCAGTGTATTTATTTTTTACACTTGGCCTTAACTGTGCAACATTCTTGTTAAAGTACTTTTACATACTTAGCAAAGCCACTTCTGTTTTTGTTTACAATTGAGGATGAATTTGTTTATTTGAGAAATTTAATCATCTTTCTTTACTATCTAATGCTGATACAAAAAATGGTTCAAATGGCTCTGAGCACTATGGGACTTAACATCTGTGGTCATCAGTCCCCTAGAACGTAGAACTACTTAAACCTAACTAACCTAAGGACATCACACACATCCATGCCCGAGGCAGGATTCGAACCTGCGACCGTAGCAGTCGCACGGTTTCGGACTGAGCGCCTAGAACCGCTAGACCACCGCGGCCGGCTAATGCTGATACAATTTTTGTATGTAATGAAACGTCCTTGCTTAACACACCTAACAAGTTTAACAGCGCTCAGTTTTATTCTTGTTAACAAGATACAACTGAACCCATCCTATTTGGTAATTGAACTAGTTTACATATGTAAAGACGACACGATTTTTTTATAGTCTCCGTCCGTTTATAGCCCTCAATCACAATCGTTTTGTGTAATTATTGTTACTTCCTGTTTTACATGTGCAATGACAATCTTGCCATTTAAAGCACTGGTTACTGTTACTCTTGTATTTTGCATAAATGATCTGTTCTACTTTGGTTTGTGTGTAGATGACTGAATACTTGTTTGTTCCCTTTTAAGCTGAACTCTCATCTCTGTAATTCGTTCATCTAAAATATTACTGAAGTATTCATAGAGTAATTGTGAATTAAGTAATTTTATGTTTCAAGTTTAGGCTGAGCTTGCATCTACATGTATTTATTAAGGGCGCTACTCACTCACCAATCGACAAAGCGACCGACAAATTGGACGTGTGCAGGCGCTTTGGCCAGCTGACCGACCAACTTTTCTTGTCTAGCAGTCGGTAGGGAACGCACCCGACAGCGGACACCGTGTGTAGCGCTGTCCTGCGAACCTTCAGACAAAAGTTCGTCTTTTGTCACTGCGGCGCAGTAATCGCTGAGTAAAGTCGGTCAAAACGTACGTAGGCTGCAAACGAAATTGGGCGATCAGTTCGTCTGTTGGTTGGTACTTGTCTAGGGACCCATAATTTACACTCTCACATTCGAGGTCACTGCTTTTGTTCGAAATGATTATGATACCCTACAATCGGCATATCGCACTGGACAGATGCCCGGCATGATGTTTACATCTTTACTTCTCCCTTTGGACGGCCCTGCCATCCCGGTCAAGTACAACGCTGCGTGTCGTTTTGTATATACGAATTGTTGGCTGCACTTGTCCTAGGCCGTCGGCAAAGTGAATCAGAGTGCTCGTTACGTTCTAGCTTGATCACCTCAGCTTTTTGCTTCGCGATTATTTTATTTATTTATTCTGATATGATACAAGATACCACGCCCTCTCTTACATCAGACTAGGGATTAGATCTCTTTGGTCGCGACTTAGGGATATTTTGTGAGTATTAATTACAAAGACTGTTGGCGAATTTTCGATGTGGGTATATTTTAATATCTCTGTCTCTTAACTGAAGATTCGCATCTAGAGTGGAACCGGCTGTGGCGTCATAAACACACATCTAATGACATCTGCGATGGCGTCTTTTAACATTCACGTTGTTTAGCTGTGGAGGCACAAAATTATCGAGTTAGTGATTGCGTTCGGTGGAGGGTATGTTAGCTTGCTACATTGTTGCTACCTTCCGAGAAATTAAGGCTAAATGATGTCAGTTTTTTATATTTTAACACGAACTGAATTTCCCATCGGTCTTTGTCTGAACATTTGAGTATTATCGAGGAAATGCTTCCTTCTGTAAAATTATCTGGTCACGGACTGCTTAATCTTTTAAATTTAATTCCAAGTAAAAAGTTAAATTTTCGCATTTAGTTATGTGTAACATTTCCTGCGTAAAAAAATTATACTTTCCTTTATAAACTGTACATGTGGTGCGTCATTTTATCTGTGGTTGCGACATTCCGTTGTCACCTGATGATGGCCAAAGAAGCCAAGCCTAAAGTAGGTTCGTGACCAGATAAATAGAATTTTGCAGAACATTCGAATAGTGCAACCAAATTAATATTCTCGTACTTCATTTTCCTGCCATCTAGTATTCATCCCTACTAACAAATTACTGTAATTAACATGCAAACATTAAAATCGTGGAAATAATGGAGCCGCATACTGTCATTTCCTGACTGAGCTATGGACTATGGTATAAACTGAACAACACTTTATCTACAAACACAAAGGCGTTTGAAAATCAACTTCAGTTGCATTGTGTATCTTGCAAGACAAAACTTGTCAGTGGTTAACCTTTTCTACAAGTCGACTGTTTCTAAGCCGTGATGGTCACACTGTGAGTTTAGTACCCACTGCAATGTTACTTGCGTAACTTAGTACTGTATTCTGCTTTTCACCGGGTGATTATCTTGGTTGCAAATCGTACCCACTGTAAAGGGGTCCTTCTGGAGGAGTGGCCAGTATACAAAGATATGACAGGAATGGTCCTTGTAAACTAAGTATAGTAAACATGTGCTCTGAAATGAATACTTTGAGAGCTATGAGCACGTCTTCTGTAAAATAAATGTTGCACAGTAGCGGAGATGGAAAAAGCGCTCATAGCTCTTAGGGTACGCTCTTTAGACCCTATGTGTACTAGGCTTTTCTGCTTCGAATCATCGTTCTTGTCAAACCTCTGAGTATTGACCATTACTACTCGAACACCTGGGACATTCTGTATACTGTTTCTGCGGACACCATGCCGTAGCGGTCGGCCGTGAGCTTAAGAGACGAGAACTTTAATCGCCCGAGGGGTAAACAACGGTGAGGAGAAAAAGTCCGCCTCCCTCTCGCCAACGTCTATTTGTTGTACGTTTCTGAAAGCACAACTGACATGCGGTTACGGGGATCAGCGATTTCTTCTGGTGTAGTGGGAAATATTCGAACCCCATGATCGAACACGATTAACCCCTTCGCTCATTTCAAAATAAATCGAACAGCTCACTATGCAAAGCAAAACATAGTATACAAATCACTTGTTAGCGATTATAGCGCAATTGTCTGCCGAAGCTGGAAGTGGTAGTTCAGGCCCGATCTTTCATGGTATTATAGGCCACAGTAGTTCACTCCTCACCTAAGGCTACCACGTAGTATCCACGTAACAAACAACAGTTGAAACCTTTGTAAACTAATTATTTTCGCGGCAAGATCGTTAGGCAAACAAATTTTAACATCACTTTAAATGTGGTCTATAACTCAACAGTGAATAACAGGGAGAATACTCTAATGTTACGAGGGAGGCGCCCCTCCTCAGACAGTATGATAACTTTGACACATCTACAAGTATATGACTACTCCGCAATTCAGACTTTAGTGCCTGGGAGAGGGTTCTTCGAAGCACCTTCAGACCATTTCTCTACCGTTCGTCTCTAATAGCGTGTGGGAAAAATGAACTCTTTCTGTAAGAGTTCTGATTTCTCTTATTTTATGATCATTTCTACCTGTGTAGTTTGGCGACAGTAAAAGACGATAACGAGTGAGTGAATTTTGTGTGATATGTTGTGCCGACATCGGTAATGGTAACAACATAGAAGGAAGAGATCGGCTCCAGGAACACAGATTACTGCTGAGGAGGAGGAGGAGGAGGAGGAGGAAGAGGAGGAAATTGGCAGACAAGGGCTGTAACGGGTCATTCTCCTCTAGTATTACTTTCCCTCAACAGTAGTAGTCGATAACAGTATTATTTTTCAAATTTTGGGCAGGTAAATATTATCTCAGCTGCTATTCTGAAAAGTTTCATATCCTTTTATACACACTGTGTTACATTTCAGGCGAAATTTAGGAAAAGAAATTACTTAATTTCCGATGTTACAATCGATAAGTACAGGGCTATTACAAATGATTGAAGCGATTTCATAAATTCACTGTAGCTCCATTCATTGACATATGGTCACGACACACTACAGATACGTAGAAAAACTCATAAAGTTTTGTTCGAATGAAGCAGCACTTCAGGTTTCTGCCGCCAGAGCGCTCGAGAGCGCAGTGAGACAAAATGGCGACAGGAGCCGAGAAAGCGTATGTCGTGCTTGAAATGCACTCACATCAGTCAGTCATAACAGTGCAACGACACTTCAGGACGAAGTTCAACAAAGATCCACCAACTGCTAACCCCATTCGGCGATGGTATGCGCAGTTTAAAGCTTCTGGATGCCTCTGTAAGGGGAAATCAACGGGTCGGCCTGCAGTGAGCGAAGAAACGGTTGAACGCGTGCGGGCAAGTTTCACGCGTAGCCCGTGGAAGTCGACGAATAAAGCAAGCGGGGAGCTAAACGTACCACAGCCGACGGTTTGGAAAATCTTACGGAAAAGGCTAAAGCAGAAGCCTTACCGTTTATAATTGCTACAAGCCCTGACACCCGATGACAAAGTCAAACGATTTGAATTTTCGGCGCGGTTGCAACAGCTCATGGAAGAGGATGCGTTCAGTGCGAAACTTGTTTTCAGTGATGAAGCAACATTTTTTTCTTAATGGCGAAGTGAACAGGCACAATGTGCGAATCAGGGCGGTAGGGAATCCTCACCCATTCGTGCAGCAAATTCGCAATTCACCAAAAGTTAACGTTTTGTGCAATCTCACGGTTTAAAGTTTACGGCCCCTTTTTCTTCTGCGAAAAAAACGTTACAGGACACGTGTATCCGGACATGCTGGAAAATTGGCTCATGCCACAACTGGAGACCGACAGCGCCGACTTCATCTTTCAACAGGATGGTGCTCCACCGCACTTCCATCATGATGTTCGGCATTTCTTAAACAGGAGATTGGAAAACCGATGGATCGGTCGTGGCGGAGATCATAATCAGCAATTCATGTCATGGCCTCTACGCTCTCCCTACTTAACCCCATGCGATTTCTTTCTGTGAGGTTATGTGAAAGATTCAGTGTTTAAACCTCCTCTACCAAGAAACGTGCCAGAACTGCGAGCTCGCATCAACGATGCTTTCGAACTCATTGATGGGGACATGCTGCGCCGAGTGTGGGAGGAACTTGATTATCGGCTTGATGTCTGCCGAATCACTAAAGGGGCACATATCGAACATTTGTGAATGCCTAAAAAAACTTTTTGAATTTTTGTATGTGTGTGCAAAGCATTGTGAAAATATCTCAAATAATAAAGTTATTGTAGAGCTGTGAAATCGCTTCAATCATTTGTAATAACCCTGTACTAGCTCTGAATGTACAGTTAAAATTATTTTTTTACAAACATTTGAAATTACGAATTATTTAGCACACTTAAAATTTCTGGTATTAATTATGCAATCTACTACTGTTTACTATGTTTATTTCTGGATTCATTTATGAAATAATAAGTGAAACTAATAGAAATTCATTTGTCAAGAAAACTTGTAAACTCTTTGGAATATTATTACCGCAGAGTGTAGTAGTAGTAATCATGCCTCTGATGTGATCGGACGTGTTTTTGTATTTTGGGACAACAATGTATTTTCGGCTTTCTTAATGTGAAAATTCAAAAGACTGTATGATATACTAAAATCTGACAAAATATATTAAAGTAACAGAAAAATTCTGCAACAACACTCTTAAGATTTATTTAGGTCAATTCAACCTTTAGGACCTAAAATGCGAGAATTTCAGCATCAAGAATCAGACCCATATACATGAAGAACTGCAGCAAACTTTACACGAAAAGCTAAGTAGACTAGAAAGTTTATTGTAATCTCAGCTCCTCTCAAATTTTCATAAAAGACTTCGCCTGTTGTGGACAATAGCTGAAATTAGGGAGGAGGGGGGAGATTACAGGGCTTAAACCGCACTTCTTCCTTCCATTGTCAACTCATATAGTGCTTATGAAACACCAGTTATGGGTTAGTGTGACGTCCTCACCTCATGGATGGATCACTTTCAAGTTCTTTCATGCGCAGGCTGTGGTCCGCTACGGAATGCAGAGTAAGAAAAAATGTAGTTTCATAATTCTTGCCCTTCTGGAAATAACATTTTGCTATTGAAAATTTTATATGGAATGTCATGAGTCCCTGCTTGGATCAGACTAGTAATCTGTAGGAACTGCGTGGCCAGTACGTAGACATCTGGCGCCATTGACCATCGGCAGTATTCCAAGGAAGTAGAAAATCGCTTCCGCCACTAGATGGTTCGAATCCTGTCTCGCGCGTGGATGTATGTGATGTCCTTAGGTTAGTTAGGTTTACATAGTTCTAAGTCTAGGGGACTGATGACCTCAGATGTTAAGTCCCATAGTGCTTAGAGCCATTTGAACCATTTTGTAAAAGGTGCACAAATAACATATTTTCTAATTTACGTTATCGACTGCGAAACATTACATAAATGGAGACTTTTCGTAGGCACTAATATATTACATTAAAAGGCCCATTCTGATGTGAAAATGAGACATTAACTTGCTCTGAGCTTTACGTATTTTAGACCTATATATTCTAAAGCATCAACAATAGGCTGAAATATATTTACATGTAATTTTGTGCTTACAGTGTCCTAACAACATTATTTAGGATTACGTCTTTCTCTTCCCCTTTCCTAAACATCTTACTTTCATGAAAGATGCAGCTACTGTTGAATGTAAGATATTGTCTAGCTTCTTTTGGTTATTCAGCAACTGCTAGTGACACGACACCACAAACTAAACTATTTCGCAAGGTCATCGTACTATTAAAGTTTGGAATGTTTATACTGACATTAGATGCAGCTTATGTTTGAGCTACGTGTAACCTCAGTCCAGGTAATAATACTCCGATTTTCGCTAAGCCCTGATAAGCAGGTATGATATGTTTTCGGTAACTGTGGCACCGTCGCTAGAAGTGGATCATGGAGAATTTAGTCTTTTGCAAAATACCACAGGAATAAATCACACTGAGAGTTTATGAATGCAAAGGCCGTTTTGTATGCGATCGATGCACGACGAATTATTAGATCCAGTAGACTGAGTTCGGTACTCTCTGAAGGGCTGTTCTCGACGTTGTTGGACTTGGTGTTACCCTCTTCCATCAATGAGAGTTGAGAATATAACCAATATTTGAACATGTCAGGATTCACTTGTTATATTATAGTCCTCTTGATGAGAGAAAATGATCCTATATCACATCGTTAGGAAACTTCAAAACAATGTGTTGACTTTTCATGTTAAACTTCGGAATATTCTGACCATTATATTTTAGATAAACCCATTTTCTATTAGCAGTTACTTAAAAATTACCTCTAAATATTCATGTGATCATTACGCAACAATTTATATAAGTTCATTTTACGGGATTCTCTATAATCGGATCAATAAAATCTTCCTCATTGTTGACGTTGATGACAGCACCTGATAGCTGACAAACAGCGTTTATTAGTGTAGACGATGTAGAAAGCTATCACCCACATTTTTAAAGGTATCTTCACTTACGCTTCGCATCTTCGTCGCCTTCTCTATTTTAATGACAAACGCACCGCGAAGTAGTTAGTACTATCTTCGAATTGGTCTTGCAAGATACCATCCACCAAATTATCGTGTAAATGGCTGTCGAACTTCAATAAAGTTGGTTCCACAATCACTCAGTGATTCCGAAACAGGAAGTCTTCATCTTTTAGATGACAATGAGTTCATGAATTATGCAGCGTGGTTGAAAATACAGTTCTACAAAATCATTTATTTATATACATTCCCAGTACATTATCGCAGAACATGACACTGTTGACACAAATATTACAATAGTATCAACCGCGGCTCAAATAACCCACTTTCAAAATGTTTGCATCATAAAACGGAGGATCATTTTCCTACAATGAACTTGTAAGCTTCTCTTTCCGAGAATGGTGATGTGGGTAGCAGTGGATTTCCGCTGAATTTGCCTTGATTTGTGACGCCACAGGAGGAACTCTGTAACGCTCAGAAGTTGGGTGGGAGGGTCGGGCTATTGTGAGAGCAGTGACTTGGTACAGGTGCAGAGGTCAGCTCGGCGCTCGAGTGTTTGCCCTCCGCTCATCGACTACGCCGCCCGGCTCGCTACGCTCTGCTCCGCCAGCGCGCGCCGGAAAAAATTCAAGGAAACCGGCCAAAATTATTCATACTGCTCATATACAGACGGGCTTCATTTCTCAGCCGCTGCCTGACCGATTGCCTACTCTCAGATAACGATTATTTCGAAATGCATTCCTTTCTTCAATACCTGAAAATTAGGCCTATTGAAAGTCCGTCAAATAACATTTTAGTCTGAAAGCAACTTGTAAGCAGAAAGCTAGATTCATTCCAACGGATTACGGATGTACAGCGGAAAATGCTGGATGTTAGCTTGAATACAGGCTAGAAAGAAAAATCCGCCAAAAAACCAACCACTGTAAGAAATCATTTGAACATTAAGCTGATATAATTATAGACAGTGACGTATGTTACAACACAAAGACTCGAATGTACGACATGGCTCTTCAAAGATGGTTATTTGTGATTAATCGGTATTCCTTTATAAACAGTCCATAGGTTGTTTAGTTACAGCTTTTACAGAAACTAGACGACTGTTAAGAGTAGGACATAAAAGGCCAGAAGTGGGAAACAGAGTGAGATAACTTGTAGGCTGTCCACATTCGTATTCAATCTGTGGTTTGAGTAAGATGCAGATATGAAAAGTTTGGAAAGATGATTAAAGTTCAGCTAGCATAAAAAAATCTGAGGGTTGTCGATGACATTCTAATTATGTTAGAGACATGAAGGAACTGAGAAGAGTAGTTGAACGTAATGGATATCGTCCAGAAAAGAGATGAAACGAACATCAGCAAAAGTAAAACTAGGGTAATCAGATGATGCTGAGAAATAAAATTAGGGAAGGAAATGGTAAAAATGTAAGATTTCTGTTATTTGGGCAGCAAACACTCAAGGCCGAATAGAGAGGATATAGAATGTAGACCGGCAATAGCAAGGAACGCATTTCTGAAGAAAAATTATCATATTCGAATATAAATTTGTTAGGAGGTCTTTTCTGAACATGTTGGAGTGAAAACTTGCGGGAAGTGAAATGAGGTTGATAAAAATATTTCCGGCAAGAGAAGAATAGAAAACTTTAATGCGTGGTGCTACAGAAGAATTCTGATGATCAGATGACAGATCAGTTAACTATCGAGGATGAACTGAATCGACTGGGAGTAAATGTCACAATTTGACTAAATTAGGGGTATGGTTGATAAGGCATATCCTGAGGCATGAAATATTCGTCAATATAGTAATGAAGTGTGGAGGATAAAAACTGTAGAGGGAGGCCAAGATGTGAGCACAGTAAACACATTCAAATGGACGTATATTGCAGTCATTATGGAGAGATGACGCTTGAACTGGATAAAGTGTCGTGGAGCGGTGCATCAAACCCGTCATCGGACTGAAAACAAGTAAATCATTTTTTCAGTCGGCAATCACTCTGTGAAGGGTTCCTAACGATTTTTTGTTAAAGATAATTAAAAACTTCGACGTAATATGTAATAAACGCATCCAGATTCCTGTCTTTAAAATCGTCGTATGATATCAGTATTTGTAGAACCACGACCACGATTGCATCTTTAGAGGACAAAGGCATAATGTAGACAACACATGCATTGTTCTATGTAAAGTAGATGAGAGAATTCTTCCATCCAGTTTCTCATGGATCGATAAAGACTTTAAACTGTGGACAATACATTAGAAATGGAAATATTAAATTCTCCATTTAACAATGCAATCATGCCTGAGGACTCTTTGTGCCGTCCTCTCGAATACTAGTGGTACTGAAGTAAGAATACCCGGTACTGAAAACCAGCTGAAATTACCAAAGAATGCGCACCAGGCCCGTTGTAAGACCAGTTGGACTCATCATTGAAAATAGTGTTGACTTAAACTCTTTCCTCACTCAGATTTAACCAAAATCTCTCTTGCAGCGAACAATTATCGTAATTGTCGGAAAGTCTTTTCACCAATCTGCAGAGAAAATCCCATACTTACAATTTTGTAGTAGTAGACGTCCAGTTTCAACCTGTACAATTGTCATGAACGCATTAAAGTGTTACAGCTGTCTTACTTGACAATTTAGAATTTTCAGAGAAGATAAATGATTTCACAAGCTTTTGCTACTTTTAAAATAGTTACATTCATAACGTAAACTTCTTAGGAATTTCATAGTTGTTGCTTGTACACTTCTCCTGTCTTAAACTTTAAGTAACCATCAGGGAACCCCGTATAAGAGCTTCTGAATAAAATGCCCAGGACAGGGAAGGGACAGTTTGTCCTTCAGAATGTCATAAGTATTTCATATCCAATCAAACTGTCATTAACATCACAATATCTGCGTTTAGAGATGGAGTAGTTAAGGCACTGGACTCGCATTCAGGAGAAATGGATTTCATATTCCCTCCCCGATACCCTTATTTTTTCCACAGTTTTACGAAATTGCTTAAGCAAACGCCAGGATGATTCCTTTGAAAAGGCAAAGGACACGGCCGATTTCCTTTCCGAGCCTTGTCCGATCCAAGCTTGTCGTAAGTCTCGAGTAACCTCGATGACGGTTGGTCGATGAACTCTAATCTTTTTTCGTTTTTCAGCTTGACAGCAGAGGAATGAATTAGGTTAAATTGAATACATGCACGAAATTGTATCTGTCTGAAGACTCAATTATACGACACCTCTTTCACCCCAAAATGAACATAAAGATTTTTAATTTCTCTTTATCGGTTTCATTACGAGATAATGAAAATCAAGAATAACTTTTTGAAAACTAGATTCGAATAATTTTACAGTGTGCTCCATGTTGAATTCTGTAACAAATGATGAAATCACTGTATTTTTAAACGTTTCTTCAATCGCGTAATAGACCAGTGCTAAATATCTGGAGTGTAGCTTGCTTCACTCTGGAAAGGGTAATGTTTTCCACACAAATTAAGTTCATTTTGTTCGTAGTTGATTTTCTGCCCTGCAAGTAGACTTTTAGTGCATGTCTCAATAGAATTCACTAAGTCCTATGAAGTTTCATAGCTGACAAAATAAGGAATATTTCAATTCCACTGATTGTATGTTGGTGAGATTCCGCAAAGGATTCTAGAATTTACCACCTCAGTATCGCCATTCTTTATTTTTTTCAGGGAATTATCTAAATATGGTGCATTTCGTTGTCTTTGCTAGGGGGATAACTGTCCTGCATGTAGCATCATATAATTTTTTTAACAAATAATTGTTTTTAGTGGTATCAACTCTTCAAAAAGTAGTTAATACGGCATAAACTCGTAGACTTTCTTGTGGGTAAAATTTCAAATGTGAATTAATGAAATTCATTATGAGTGTTTCACGTGTTCATCAGAATCTGCTCAAGCTAGCATTTTCCTGGGAGATTTTCCCCGGCTGATTAAAAAAAAAAAAATACTTTGAAAGAAGTCCGTTTCGCCGTGAATGCATGTTTGCTTGCATGTATTAAGAAAGTATAGTTGTAGTGTGTTTCAAAGTCATATCGGCTTACTTTGTTAGGTTGTTTGTGCAGAAGTTCAGAAGTTTACTCAGTGGCCCGGTCACTGCGGCTAAGACAGAGACAGGGAGATTTAGTCCTGCCTAGTCTTCCACGGTCCATTGCAAAGAGCAGTCACTGTTAACCGGCTTGGATATTGTGACTGAGCACGCACGTAGTGCGGTCAGTGACTTCTTTCTGATATTTCCTTTTCGCAAATTTTTTCAGATTCTTGATCAAAAATTTATGTGAGCTGGTTGTTACCAGTTTATTCGTATTTGAAAGTGGCTTTCCTTCATAATACAGTTCGGAAACGGTATGCTTGAGGATATTTGGCAGCGTAGTGGAATACAATTAGCTTCAGTGTTAATGTTCCTTTCGCGCACCTTCATTCGTTTCTTTCAATTTGTAGGACCTACTTTTGTTAGGAACATCAGAGCACAAACGTGACTAATTAGAAGGAATTAGCTTGGGGTTTTACTCTTGCCATGACTACTGCTGAGTGTTAAACGGCGTCTGTGTACAATTTTACGGTATCATTTTCTTTTGTAGGCAAATTCCGTATTTTTAAGGATTTGTGTTCGTTTCTGGTGTTGAAGAATGACGTGGCCCATAAGTTCAGTATGTGCAATTATACGCCGACCGGCACGAGGCCTGCGGCGGCGCTGGAGAGCCGCCTCTTGTCTCTGCTGCTGGCCACACGGCAGTCAATGTGTTAATTCCTACATCTACATCTCATTGTAAAGTGTTCCAAGGTTTTACAATTTACTCTCAAATGCAGGAGAGGTGCACATTGTTTGTGGATATGAATAAATCTTCAAGCAGCTAGTATGTTTTAGAAATTTAGTCTTTCCAGAATCTGTTAATGGTATTCATTGATATCTAAAATACAGGTCATTACCGATCTTAAATTATTCCTCAAGTGTGTGTATTGACTTCGGAGCCAGTTTTCAGCACTCAGGAATATCTTCAGTTGATACAGGGTTCACTATTTGAGTACTCAGTTGCGCAGAAGCAAGCTCAAATACACCTAAAAAAACAAAGGAATGATGTTAAGTAGACTCTGACATACGTCGATAACTTATGAAAACGTTATTGGAAAATATCAACAATCTAGAGACAAGGTGATAATCAGTCTTGATCGCTAAGATTTATTAAAAATTATTATTATTAAAAAAAACGTCCAAATGTTAACCGGTTTTGATTTTCTCAAAAATCATCTTCAGACCATGTCTCATCAGATTGTTAGCAGAGACGATGGCTGTAGCATTGTGTCGGAGAACACCAATGGTAACAGTTAACACTGGTCCTCAGACACAATGCTGCAGCCGCCATCTCTGTTCACAATCTGATGAGACAGGGTCTGAAGATTATTTCTGATAAAATCAAAACCGGTTAACGTTTGGACTTGTGGTTACTAATTTTTAATAAATCCTTGCGATCAAGACTGATCATCATCTCAGTTATCTATAGATCGCTGATACTTTCCAATATTTTCAGAAGTCATTAACGTAGGTGAGAGTCTACCTAGCATAACTCCTACGTTTTACTGGGATATTTGAGCTTCCTTTTGCGCAAGTGAGTAGCCAAATAATGACCCTGTATGTTTAGTAATTAACACTTAAGTTTCCAATGTAAAACAATGAAGGGAAGATTCGGTGTCTCCCATAAGCGCTTACTGTTAAAATTCGGAGATTAAATATTAAGAAAAGACTAAAAAAGGACTTGAATTCCTCTCGTATATTCTGTTGTGACCAGGCGAAACTACTTTCGCCCTGCCGCTGCTGTGGATTCTTTCATTGCTCTGGGAGAAGACTCATCATACTAGAGCACATGAAATATTAGTTCTCTTTCTTGCATAGAGAAATAAGATTTAGTTAACTTTGATACAGATCTTTATCACACGATTGCTTTATATTATAACTGTTATTGACTATTAAAGCAACACTTGATGCAACAGATTAACAAACTGTTCTCTTACAGTACAGTGTTCCACATTTAAATTAACAAGTCCATCAGAAACTTTATCTCTTTGGTCCTGCGCTGTGACGCTGACTCCTTCAGCTGTTATGAGCTGGGAAGAGAGTTTGGTAGCTGGACGTTATAATGAACTCAGCGTGAAGGCTCTGCTGTTTGTGAGAAGGAGGCATGCTCTTCTGAAGCTCCTCCAATACATTGTGGAGGATTGCAACGAGTCCTCGCTAATGTCTGTGGTATCGATTCACGTTGCCCGCTTTGGCATGGTACTGCGATCTCTGTACGACACCACACATTCCATATATGATGACTGTAAAATTAAACATTGGGGTACACAGATGTTTCTAAGTAATCCCCTATCTGTAATTGGGAGAGGGTAAAATGGCAGTGGCAGTATGTGTTCTCCTTTACGCTCGTTACTGTGACGTCATAAGTGTGTGTGTGTGTGTGTGTGTGTGTGTGTGTGTGTGTGTGTGTGTGTGTGTGTGTGTGCGTGTGTGTGTTTTCCCTTCAAAGTATGGTCCTTATCACTTGAACTTCAGTTTACTTCCCTCACGACTATGGCACACAATTTCATTATGTTCCTGCGTTGGCACTCGTCTGAAAGAAACTGTACAAGAGAGCGAAGTACGCACGTTACCTGTAGCGAATCCCCTTATGAAGTACGGAATACTGAGAACTGTGATATCTGACTGGGTGAGAAACAGATACAGCACAAGAAAGATAGAAATGGCAATCCGGTAAATGCTATATCGCCCTATTATATGTAAAACAACGCAGTGCCGTACAACATGTGATAGTTCCCACAGCTACTTCTGCAGATGCGGCATTCCAAGTTCGCTAATGGAAGATTAAAAGCATTTCTCACTCTACAGTTCGATGATTATACAACTATATTAATTGGAAATCGTCAAATATGGTACTGGAAATATCGTCGATGCCAGTTCGTAAAATTCTTCCAAGCAGTGTAGTTGATACATTAGCTCCATATTAACATAATCAGTAAGTGTTAAAGCACTAGCGAACTGTGCAGTTAGATTTCTTGTTTTTTCAGTTTGCAAACAAAATAAAATACATGAAAACAAAAATTAGTAGTTGAAAGTATTGCATGAATTCACAACGATAAATTGAAACTATGACTCAGAAAACCTAATGCGTCTACAATTCAAAAGATATGTAGGACTTATAGCATCAAATAGTACGTCTTAAGGGATAAGAATAAATAAATGATTCTAAAGATAGTTTTAAAATAATGGGGGAATATTCAGTAACTTTCAGACAAAAAAGTTTATTGTGTATAAAAGAGCAAGAAATTTTAAATTCTTCCTTCGTATGAGTAGTTAGTCGTACACGCAAGGAAATAGGACACTGCCATACTTCATTGTTGGCTTTCCTTCTTATTTTCAATGTCAGTCCTCTGTATAACAACTATCAAACACTTAAGGCTTTTGTTAATGAAGCATGTGGCGAAGGATGACCAGCAGTCGTAATGATGGCATGGTGTGAACTAAGCTCCCGTATTACGCTCAGATCACTTCAGAAACTTACGATATAGGTAATTTCTTATTCTGTACTTAATGCTTTAAGCGCGTGCAGTCTGGTAAACAGCCACATAAGGGGAATCTGTGCAAACGATTAAAGTATACAAAATTGTGAAAATTAGGGCACTGAACTGTTCTTCGTGTAGGCTGTACTAGAATGACCAGAACAATGACGGTAATATGTAGTTGAGTATTTACGAAAATGTGAAGTTTTCATATTTGCTTCTCAAAGGCTGTTTTCGCCATCATAAGATCGAAAAATTTTCATTTTACGTTGCACTTGGTAGGTGTACATCAACGTATTAATAACTTAAGTGTATTTTAACACTTTTCAGTAGCTCACATTCCTGTCTCTTTCATACAAATTTTCCATTCGATTTTGAACTGACTACTTTATGAGCTAGAGATCTGAAATTTTAAACACAGATCAGAATCGGTTGACAATGCAATATTAACTCGCTTTCTTGTCTGCATGATCCACCTAGATCCCATAGGGGTGGGAGTGAAAAGAGTAGGTAACGTTTGATATTTCAGCTGTCCTGCAGGACCTCTGTATTGTGTGGATAGTACTGGAATGCATACAAGTTGGTATGCCTGGAACTCGATAACTACCTCAAGATGGCACTGCCATATCTGCGAGCGCTGGTATCACTTCCACATCGCTAGTCTCAGGGCGCAGCAGGGCCTCACCATCTTGCGTTACACTCTGCTAACCTCTGTTGACAGCTCTTGGCCGATCGGTCAGTCTCTGCTGGTTTTCGATCTGTTCTCGATCCTTTTCAGATTCTGATCATACTGCACTCAAGCTCATAAATTAAGGATAATGCTGATACGTGGTGAAACAACGCTCTGGCGGGCGGTTTGCGGGTTTAAATCACCTCTGGGTATGACCATGTGGTGCATCTGACCTGCGGTCGTCGCACGATGGCGCTGGCAACAGTCCACATATGCAGAGGTGTGTTGGTGCATGCCAGAGTACGGTACAGCGAGTAAGTGTGCAGACGTTTTCAGACGTACTAATGGTGAATGTGTGTTGGAAATGGCTCAAAGAACACATATTGATGACGTTATGAGGGGTAGAATACTAGGGCGAATGGAGGCTGGTCAAACACAGCAGGTCGTAGCACGATCGCTCCGTGTGCCACAAAGTGTGATCTCGAGCTTATGGCAACGATTTCAGCAGACAGAAAACCTGTCCAGGCGCTACAGTACGGGACGTCCACAGTGTACTACACGACAAGAAGACCGATATCTCACCATCAATGCCCGCAGACGGCCACGGAGTACCAGAGGTAGCCTTGCTCGGGACCTTACCGCAGCCACTGGAACCGCTGTCTCCAAACACACAGTCTACAGACGACTGAATAGATATGGTTTATTCGCCCGGAGACCTGCAAGGTGCATTCCACTGACTCCTGGTCACAGGAGAGCCCATAAAGCCTGCTGTCAAGAAAACAGTACGTGGTGATTGGAACAGTGGTCCCAGGTTATGTTCACGGACGAGTCCAGGTATAGTCTGAACAGTGATTCTCGCCTGGTTTTCATCTGGCGTGAACCGGGAACCAGATACCAACCCCTTAATGGTCTGGAAAGGGATCTGTATGGAGATCGTGGTATGATGGTGTGAGGTGGGATTATGATTGGTGCACGTATACCCCAGCATGTCTTTGACAGAGGAACTGTAACAGGTCAGGTGTATCGGGACGTCATTTTGCACCTTTTCGGGGGTACAGTAGGTCCCACCTTCCTCCTGATGGATGATAAGGCACGGCCTCACCGAGCTGCCATCGTGGAGGTGTACCTTGAAACAGAAGATATCAGGCGAATGGAGTGGCCTGCCTGTTCTCCAGACCTAAACCCATCGATCACGCCTGGTACGCTCTCGGTCGACGTATCGCTGCACGTCTTCAAACCCCTACCATACTTCAGGAGCTCCGACAGGCACTGGTGCAAGAATGAAAGGCTATACCCCAGCAGCTGCTCGACCACCTAATCCAGAGTATGCCAACCCGTTGTGCGGCCTGTTTACGTGTGCACGGTGATCATATCCCATATTGATGTCGGGGTACATGCGCAGGAAGCAGTGGCGTTTTGTAGCACATGTGTTTCGGGACAGTTTTATCAACTTATCATCAATACCGTAGACTTATAGATCTGTAACGTGTGTGTTCCCTACGTGCCTATGCTGTTAGCGCCTGTTTTGTGTAGTGCCACGTTGTGTGGCACCACATTCTGCAATTCTACTTAATTTATGAGCATGAGTGTAATTAGGAACAATAAAGCAATATTAATAGTGAACAACACATTACTGATAATTTATTCGATGGTCAAGGAGACAGGCATCCAATGCAATTGAAGCTTAAAGGAGGAGAAGCAAAAAAGAGAAGCTTCAACTGGAATCGGAAGGAAACCGCAATATCAGCTCATTTACGAAATTTGGTTAAAGAAGTTCCCGAAAAGCAGTGCAATGTCGAATGTGAAAATGTCACGGAACGAGTGGTTGAAGCGAGATCATTCTAGGTCTTGTACGCCATTCACCTCGACTTGCCAGTGATGCGCAATGATGTTCTCAAGCATGTGCTGAAGAGCATATGGTCCAAATGGCTCTGAGCACTATGCGACTTAACTTCTGAGGTCATCAGTCGCCTAGAACTTAGAACTAATTAAACCTAAAACTAACCTAAGGACATCACACACATCCATGCCCGAGGCAGGATTCGAACCTGCGACCGTAGTGGTCGAGCGGTTCCAGACTGACTCGCTTTGGTAATGAAGCGCTTCCTTACGCTCAAATAAGAGCTACAGAGACTACCGAAGTGCATATATCTCGACAGGAATCAGATGTATTGAGACAATGTGAACTAAGAGCTAACAGACAAATGAGTAGCATGAAGCAAAACTACGTATAAGCTATTCTCAACAGGTAACTGATTAGGCAGATTTTTATTCGACCATAATCTCTTTTTGTGTCAAGTTGTGTGATACAGACGATGAGTAGTTGCCTCCAAGCACAATAGAAGAAAAATAACACCTTCCTTGGCTCATCACGCGGCACCAAACTATGAAAAGAAGGCTGTTAGTTATCAGGCACTATGTATGCTACTGCAACAGACCGTTAATGAAAAAAAAAATGTATGAACTACAGGGGGAGCTTGTCTAACATTAAAAGCGTAGCACATGAGTATGCTGACGACATGAGTATGGTTCCAAAACGGCAAGAAGACGTAAACCACATGGAAGAAATTAACACACACCAGAATCACAGTGGTGCGATGTCAGACAGAAGCAAATCAGTTCTACTGATCTAGAGAGTGCCCTTTAACATCGCCCCTTGCTGCATGCGGGGACAAGGGCTGCTCAGTACCTGTAAAAATAGTGTCGCAGTATACCTAAAACAGATATCCAATATCCTTGGCGCATACGTCAACACTCAAATTTTTTAGAATTTTTTTTTATCAATTTGTGGTAAGTTCCTGTGGGACCAAACTGCTTCCTACACACTACTTAATCTAACTTAAACTAACTTACGCTAACGACAACACACACACCCATGCCTGATGGAGGACTCGAACCACTGACGGGCATCCGCGCGAACCGTAGCAAGGCGCCTGAGACCACACGGCTACTGGGCGCGGCAAAACATTTTTAGAACTTCAACTGCCGTCCGATACTAGAATGCCATTATATGTTAATCTGTAGACGGGAGCGGCCAGCTGCATTAACATATTGTAGAGATAAGTTACATCAGAAAGGATTTACTAATTGCTATTTCGGAACGCCCCTCGATACACAAAGCATGTCAAATATCCGCGAACAGAATGACTTCAAGTCTGGAACATATCCAGTCTCTGGCCCTGCCCACAAGTGACAAAGCCGTCTGGTTCGACTTAGAGACGATTAAGAATCGTCGATAAAAACACAAGCTTCATTTGATTTAAAAGTCACTTTCGTATTTGGAGGTGATTGTAGCTAACGTCTTCCAAGACGAGTAATTCATAAATATTTCGAATTGGGCGAATATCCAACAGTCTGGACTGGAATGTTTTTCTAACCTATGACACAGTAACTACAGATAGCTTCGCGGTCTCTCCATCTAATAAACAGTGAAGACCAACAATCGAACCCTCCAATAATTTCTAGATTATCTTCCTCTACAGTGCTGAAAATCAAAGCGACAAATGGGAAACAAGTACAAAAACAAATTCCAGAATCATCTATACATAGATTTTTTTGTTGATTAAATTTCTAGATGGCTATTCCTGTAAAATATATTTTCAGGTCATAAGAGGATTCAATGACTGAGGATTTTAGCTCTCCAGAAGAATATAGTTTCTAAGATTATATCAGCTTCTTAAAGGGGAAATTCAACTGCCAAGACGATTCTGTAAACTTTGTAAATGTTCATTTTGTTTTAAATTTCATTTGTTTTACAAAAAAATTTGTTTTCATGCTACAAGAAATGAAGATATTGTTTTATGAAGAAAAATATAGCGATATAAAATAGATGAAGGCATGTAATAGCGATTGCAGGGTTGGGCCACAAAATCCTAATAGAGGCCCATAATAGGAAGAAAAATTTAAGAAATGAAAACTATGATATAGCGGTTAGTCACTGTTTGGCGACGTTCAAGCCATAAGTTCAGTTCCCGTTTCCTGCAATTTCTGTAAGACTGCTCGACAAATATATGGAATGCTGAAATAAAATTCTGTGTACGAGTACATGAGAACTCCCTGCTGAGACAGGCAGTTCAGCTGTGTGCGCTCAATAAACGTGCTTTTGATGGGAAGTGATTAGCTGTTGATGACGACTCTACTCTCGTAACTGACACTCGATTCCGGATTCTGGGTGAAAAATAAATTTTTAATGTCAGACTGTCTAGGGCTCCTAAAACCGCGTGTATACTACATTCTGTGGGGAAAATCAGAAGTCCAGCCACAGAAAAACAGCGACACTCCAGAGTGGACAGGCCAAGGAAATTACTGTTGAGAACTGCCTACAATAGAATCACGAAATGAAATGCAAGACTAGAATCACTGTAGAAGTTCTTACTTTATGGAATAGTGTAATTATGGAGTGAGACTGAGAGTATTATAGTCCACACATTTACAGGGACTGAGCTTTCATTATAAGCAAGGCATCAGAAATGGCAGTCAGTTTAAGTTTAAACAGAACATTTCATCTGTAAGAGCTGAACACACATAGAGGATATGTTTCAGGAAATACCAGCAAGGGCGCAAGAAGATGCCCGTAAATCTTACAAGCATTTAGCAGCAACATAGCGCCATTCGGTATCCTCTGTTGCTTAGTGAATATTTGATGTTGTAATCCGCTATATTTCATTAGAAAACCTGTGGTTATATGTAACTAATAACTTACCAAGTGGCCCAAACCACAGTTAACGAAAAGAAAGCTGGAAGTTCTGTTGCGGATTTATAAGACATCATATATAGACAAGACAGATTTTTCTGAATATAGGTAACGAAGCGTTGAACACAAACGATAAATTTAGTTCACAGCCATGACTTAATCACCAAGGCAGACGCTTAAAGCTTTCTTATGCATATTAATGAGATATCAAACTGAAAAGAAAATCCCGGAGCTTTCTTAAACAACTCAATCTAACACTTTTTCATTTTGTGTGGTTAAGTCTCTGGAAAACAAAGGAGGAAAGAAAGATGGAAGTTAACGTTGTTTGGTTGTTTTATTCAACAGTATATGGAATTACATTTTGAGGAAAGAAATTGCATAAAATAACGCAGTAAGAATATCATGCAGAGCTCACCCACCATGATCTTGTTGGCAAGTATTTAAGAGATCAACTATTTTACATACATCACAGTACATTAGTTTTTCATGAAACATTGAAAATAATAAGTTAATTTTGAAAATAATCAGAAAACTTTTCTTCTGTGCAGTTCCTCGTGTTCCGTAGATGAATTTTGTAACGATTCTTTATTTGAAGAAATGATACAGAAATACCTAATTATTATTATTATACACTCTTTCAAAAAATATATGAAATCTGTTTCAGCCATATTTAAAAGTTATACTGCCGCGCGGGATTAGCCGAGCGGTCTGAGGCGCTTCAGTCCTGGACTGTGCGGCTAGTCCCGGCGGAGGTTCGAGTCCTCCCTCGGGCATGGGTGTGTGTGTTTGTCCTTAGGATAATTTAGGTTAAGTAGTGTGTAAGCTTAGGGACTGATGACCTCAGTAGTTAAGTCCCATAACATTTCACACACATTTGAACATTTAAAAGTTACACACCTTGTAAACTAACGCGTTCCACCCCATTGCGATATTCTACAAATGATGTCTGGAAAATATAACTAAACTAAAATCACTAATACTGAATTTTCGATAATTTGTATAAATCTATTCTGTGTGGCGTTTCTACTTTCGCTGAATTTAGCTCGTCACTCTTTGTGTGCTTACAGCGCTGACGATGAAGGCATCAAAATATGTCTAGAACAAACAAATTTTTCACTATAATTTACCTCAACAAGAAGAAGAAACTCACCATGAGATGTTACGAAATGACACAGAGAAGTGTCCAAATTTAGCTTCAGATTTGTTTACGGGAGATTTTCTTGCAAGTAAGGTTTAGCAGCCTGTCTACCCTTACTTCAGAAGCAAAACTGAAATTGCATACAAAATGAATACCACTTGTTGGAGTGCAGGAGTTCATATTTATGATGATGCGGCAGAATGGTAATATGCTTTAAAATGAATATTTTAAACCTCTCAGACGAATCAAGTGAAGACTTTTTAGCGTAATGTCGTACCAGATATTCACACGGATGCACTGGACTCTGTTACGAATCCATCAGGAACTTGTTAGTTCCTTTACACAGCACTCTGTCGCACCACAAAGTAATGTCCTGATGAACTGTAGTATTTACCAGCGAAAAAACTCAATGGATATTATATTTTACTGCCAAAATCCCGATTGAGGGGACAGGAGAGTAGGAGGAATCAAAAGTATATTGATGCCTATAAGACAGAGTGTTACAGTGAAGCTGGCTAGTAGTCCTATACTGTTGTGAAAAGGTTTGAATGAAACAGCAGCCTTCAAACTGTAAAGAATGGAAGACGAACGTTTTAGGGAGGTTTAGTGATAACTAGTGTCAAATACCGTTAGAGCTGGTTACTCAGAGCAAAAGAAGAGTAAAGGTGTGAAACTTAAACTGAACAGTTGTTTTCTAGAGCACATGGATGTTCGAAATTATCAGGCCCAAGAAAGTGATGTGAAAGGAAAAAAATTCATTACCTTTTTATGGTTGGCGTTCAGACATACAAAACGTATTAAAGACGCCATAGTCGCCATTGACAGTAGAAATTCTTTATTTTCTCCATTGAAATTCCGGCATTCAGGCCATTATCAAGTGATATACTACAAGAAAACTGTGCTTTAGCACACCTCAATCAAACTATAAAAATCCTCTGACATGTACATATGTCGTCGAAGTGTCTGAGCTTTTTACAAATTCCAACGTCTTTCATATAAATACAAACAAAGTACTATTATTGTACACTGTTTAAGAGAGAACAGAGGCAGGGGTTTGTTGGGATTTATGTTAAAAATGGTAATAATGTTAGAAGTGTCAGATGCGACGATGACGTGTGCATGTAAGAAGATTTTGAAAGTTTGACATGTGGTAAAGCACAGTCGTTTGCAGTATACTACTTGATAATGGCCTCACGGCCAAAATTGTAATAATGAGAATAATTCCTACAGTCAACGACTGTTAAGATGTCTTTTAAAAACGTAAGTGCTGGAAAGTATATGGCTCGACGATAAACCAAAATGTTTCAACATTTGATCACAACTATATGCATGAGTTACGTGAAAGTATATTCACACTATAAGGTACATATTTGTCTTAAAGGGAAATAAGGACTGAAACAGTTTGAGCACATGACGTAGCATGTAAAAACACAAATTAGCTAACAAGTTTATGCTTCAGTGACATGTTCACCAGTGATGCAAACGTTCTTGTAGATAGAGGTACTTTAGTAATTGTATTTGCTATTGTACAAACATTAATACTGCAGTAGCCTTACTGGACCAAAAATATTTGTTCATTAATTATGGTCTCCAGGAAGAAACAGTTCTTCGTTCAGAGTTTTGTCTGTTTGAAGTACGTTCGCCTGGCAACTCGAAACGAAATTTCAGTAAAGTTTAGAGCATAATAATTGATGCAGTGTCCAAAAATGTGAGTTAAAAAGTAAAAGTATTACGTCAGCTTTATTATCCAGAAATAAGATCCATTTATACATAGCAAACTGACTGATATTATCATAGTCAACATTAGGTATTACGACGCTGTTTCATAACTCCAGTATTAACTGCAGAAGAAAAGCGCCATACTCAGAAAATGATTGTGACGAGTGGTACAGGAATAAAATATTAAAACAATAACATAGGTAACAAACATGTGGCTCGAATTTAATTAATAAATAGCTTTGAAGCAAATCTCTCTGTGCGGTAGGTTATTGCTATTTAGTATTTTATGAAATTAAATACTAAAAAGTTTCACTGCACTTGCATCGGAAGTAAACTGTAAAATACTGTTATATTGACGCGATATTAATTCACAGGTGTTACTCATATGGAGGACGGAGTACTATCATGATTTTGTGCTTACGTCACCAGTCTGTATAACATTAAAGGACTCTCAATATTTGTTTTAAGACATACGTACGTTGATATCAAGTTCTGAAAAAACGAATATTAGCAAGTATGGAAAAATGTATGAATGTGACAGGTCTTAATGTGAAGGAAAGTCGTAGTCAAAATGTACTAATTAAAAGGTGGAAAGAGATGAAATATTGAAAAAGATGGAACCTGAAGTCTGCGAGATAACTTCAGTAGGTAAAAGGGTAGTCTGGAAGTTGAAATAGTAATAAAGTTATGTAAAAACCGTGGTCTGGAGCTAAGACTGAAATACGTGATGCAAACTACCGAAGATGCGAGATGCACAAAAAATGCTCTGGGAAGATACTGAAACACGGTAAGAATTTTAGAGCAAAGCATGAAACCAAATGACGCAGCCGTAGAAAACAAAATGTTGAAACGATGTAACAGTATTTATGCAAATTCTGTGTAGGAGCTTTGGAGACACTGACGTTGTCCATAGTTGAGCAAGAAATACTTCAAAATGCCACAGTGTTTAGTAATGAAAACGAGTTCAGTTTTTCAGTTTTCTGAATATTTAGTGAGCTTCCTTTAGCTTTCTGTTCGTTGCACAGCTCAACTGACCGACAGTTCATAATCCTGTTTATCTTGTGAAGTTGAAGATCAATAGATCAGTTTACGACGCCAGTACATGAGATACACAGCAACATTAGTCGCTACAAGCAGGGCAGCTACGTAAGTGTCCCCAAGGCGGTTTATCGCAAGAGTAATAAGAGAACGTAAATTATGATTTAAGACTGTAGCAAAAATATACACATTTTCACGTCCTGTGCCCCATTTCTTCTTGATTATTGGTTTAAGAACATTAGACAGCTGCAACTAATTATCCTCCACGTTTCATCTGTCTGTATTGGGTGGCTGCGGTGGCCACTTTATTTACTCTTTCATTTCTATAAATACCGTAGTGAACTTCCAAGTGCATAGTAAAGCACGGATTTCTAGTTGTATGCCTCATAATCAGATTCATAATGATTGGTTTCAACACAGTAAGAGATACTTCAGTAATTATAGTGGATATCTGGAGCAGAGAGGATAGCAGTCTAATCGTTCAAACGTTTATCTGGGTGTTGAAGAATAAGGTCTCCTTCAGAGTATGCTTATAGAGAAGCTCCATACTTAGAAACCGTGTACAACCGCTCGCTCTATGATAGATCCGTACCTACAGACTGGAAAGTTGCACAAGAAAGGAAATAGGAGTAATCCACTGAATTACAGACCTCTACCACTGACGTCGATATGCAGTAGGCTTCTGGAACACACACACACTGTGTTCGAACGTTAAGTATTAGCTAAAAAAAGAGTCGATGTATTGACAAACAGGCAGCAGGGATTCAGAAAATATCGTCCCTGTGAAATAAAACTAGCCCTTTGTTCACAAGTGGTAAATAATGCTATTGACAGAGAATCTCACATTGATTCCATATTTCTACAAGGCTTTTGACACCGTTACTCACAAAAGACTCCTAATCAAGTTGCGTGCCTACGGAGTATCGTCTCAGTTGTGATACTGGATTCGTGATTTCCTCGCAGAAAGGAGACAGTTCGTAGCAATTGACGGAAATTCATAGAGTGAAACAGAAGTAATATCTGGCGTTGCCCAAGGTGGTGTTGTGTGCACTCTACTGTTCCTGAGATACCCCATTTAAGAGACAATCTGAGCAGTCCTCTTAGATTGTTTTGGATGATGCTGTAATTTACAACCTTCAAAACTGAAGATGAAACCAACAGCATATTTATTTAGACGAGAAATCTGTTTGGTCCAAAAGGTGGTAATTGAATCTAAATAATGGAAAGTGCGAGGTCATCCACATCTAAAGGCTGCCATTTCAACAACATACCTAGGGATCACAGTTACCAACAAATTCAAATTGAAACTAACACACAGATAATGTTGTGGAGACGGCGAACCGAAGACTACGTTTTATTGGCAGAAAATTTAGAATGTTCTACTAAAGAGACTACCTGCCTACGCTTGTTCGTCGTCCTCTGGAATGCTACTGGTGTCTATGGGATCCTTGACAGACAGGATTGACTGAGGTAAACGAAAAAGTTCAAAGTGGGGCAGCTCATTCAGTTTTATCGTGAAGCAAGGTAGTGAGAGTTACAGTTATGATACGCGAGTTGGGGTGGCAGTTATTAAAGCAAAGGCGTTTTCCGTTGTGGCGGTATCTTTCCACAAGATTTCAACCACCAACGTTCTCCTCCCATTGCGAGTATTTGTTGACGCTCACTTAAAAAGGAAGAAACAATCGCCGTAATAAAATCATAGATCTGAACACGGAAAGAAGTAGTAATGGAAAAGTGGCTCGCTGAACACTCTGCAAGGCATTTCAGTGTGAATTGCTGAGTAATCACTAAGACACAGATAGAGATCTGTAGATGACTCTCCATCCGAGACAACATGCTACGACCTTACTACAAGGAAATGCTAAATCCCGCACAAATTAGTTTCATACCCCACACAATCGTACTCGGGAAACAAGGGTAGATTTGGAAATGAGTCAAATGCTTTGTGCAATTTAAGAAGCATTGCATCTGTCTGACTGCCTTGTTCAATGGCTTTTAGAATGTGAAAAAAAAGCGAACGGGTAGCTTTCGGATGACAGATATATTCGGAATGCGACTGGTTGACATGAAGACCATTCTGCACGAGGTACATCACATTTGAACTCACGCTCTAGGAGTCTACAACAAAACAGATGTCAAGGATAATGGTTCTTATTTTTGTGGAGCACTTAAGTTGCCCTTCACGTGGCCGGCCTGTGTGGCCGAGCGGTTCTAGGCGCTACAGCTTGGAACCGCGTGACCGCTACGGTCGTAGGTTCCAATCCTGCCTCGGGTATGGATGTGTGTGGTGTCCTTAGGTTAGTTAGGCTTAAGTAGTTCTAAGTTCTAGGGGACTGATGACCTCAGAAGTTAAGTCCCATAGTGCTCAGAGCCATTTGAACCATTTTTTGAACCCTTCACGTGGATGGATGTCACCTGCGCTTTCTTGCAACGACGGGGATCGGTTATTTTGTTGGAGGATCTACGGGATACTATGGTTGAAAGCGCGGCTATTTCAGACGCAAATTTGGTATAGAATCTGACAGGGGTTTTTCCATCGGGCTTTGGAGCATAGTTAAAATTGAACGATTTCAGCTGTTTCTCAATGCCACTTAAACCAATACCTGCTTCATTAATATTCGGTGCGTTGCGAGAATTAAGTTTTGTTAATTCTCCTGGATTTTCCTTTGTAAAGGGAGATTTGAAAACGGAGTTAAGCACTGCGCTGTCGTTTTAATACCCTCAGTTTAATTTCCTGTCCCGTCCATTAGTGTCTGGACACTGACTTTGTTACCACTAACAGACTTTATATACGACCAGAAGTTTTGAGTTTTCTGGCAGATTTTTCGAAAACATTCTGCTACGGTAGTCGAAGGCTACACGCTTTGCCCTTTGGACTCCGAAACGCGTTTTATTTAGCATCTCTTTATAGCCTTATCCTTGGTTTTCCATATTATACAGTAGTCTGATTCTTAAAAAATTTCTTCAGCTAGTCTTATACCATGGAGTGTCCTTCCTATCATGAACTGTTTGGCTTTGAGCACTATGCGACTTAACTTCTGAGGTCATCAGTCGCCTATAACTTAGAACTAATTAAACCTAACTAACCTAAGGACAGCACATACATCCATGCCCGAGGCAGGATTCGAACCTGCGACCGTAGCGGTCGCTCGGCTCCAGACTGTAGCGCCTAGAACAGCACGGCCACTCCGGCCGGCCATGAACTGTTTACAGTACTAACAGTACGTGATCAAAAGTATCAGAACACTCCCAAAAATATACGTTTTTCATATTAGGTGCATTGTGCTGCCACCTACAGCCAGGTACTCCATATCAGCGACCTCAGTAGTCATTAGTCATCGTGAGAGAGAGAATGGGACGCTCCGAGAAACTCACGGACTTCGAACGTGGTCAGGTGATTGGGTGTCACTAGTGTCATACGTCTGTACGCGAGATTTTCACACTTTTAAACATCCCTAGGTCCACTGTTTCCGATGTCATATTGAATTGGAAACGTGAAGGGACACGTAGAGCACAAAAGCGTACAGGCAGACCTCGACTGTTGACTGACAGAGACCGCTGCCAGTTGAAGAGGGTCGTAATGTATAATAGGCAGACATCTATCCGGACCATCACACAGGAATTCCAAACTGCAACAGGATCCATTGCAAGTGCTATGACAGTTATGCGAGAGGTGAGAAAACTTTGATTTTATGGTCGAGCGGCTGCTCATAAGCCACACATCACGCCAGTAAATACCAAACGGCGCCTCGCTTGGTGTAAGGACCGTAAACAATGAACGATTGAACGGTGGAAAAACGTTGTGTGGAGTGACGAATCACGATACACAATGTGGCGATCCGATGGCAAGGTGTAGGTATGGCGAATGCCCGGTGAACGACATCTGCCAGCGCGTGTACTGCCAACAGTAAAATTCGAAGGCGGTGGTGTTATGGTATGTCCGTGTTTCTAACGTCGTTTTGCGTGGCACTATCGCAGTACAGGCCTACATTGATGTTTTAAGCACGTTCTTGCTTACCACTGATGAAGAGCAATTTGGGCATGGCGACTGCATCTTTCAACACGATCGAGCACATGTTCATAATGCACGGCCTGTGGCGGACTGGGTACACGACAATAACATTCCTGTAATGGGCTGTCATGCACAGAGTCCTGACCTGAATCCTATAGAACACATTTGGGATGTTTTCGAACGCGGACTTCATGCCAGGCCTCACAGACTGACATCGGTGCCTCTCCTCAGTGCAACACTCCGTGAAGAATGGGCTGCCATTCCCCAAGAAACCTTCCAGCACCTGATTGAACGTATGCCTGAGAGAGTGGAAGCTGTCATCAAGGCTAAGGGTGGGCCAACACCATATTTCATTCAAGCATTACCAATGGAGGGCGCCACGAACTTGTAAGCCATTTTCAGCTAGGTGTCCTTATACTTTTGATATCATAGTGTATGTATTAGAAGCATGGCCAGCCAATAATTTAAACTTCAGCTACAGTTGGTATAAATACTCCAGTATACAGTTAAATGTTTAAATATCCACACTGAGACATGGCACTGCTCCCTCTTCACCGGTATAAATGTTTCTTCTTGTTGTTGTTGCTCTTTGTACTTTGACAATCACTTTTGCTACTACGGATTAATACTGATACGTTTCAGTGTGGAAATCGTGAGAGGTCAAGATTATTTGTTAGCATTAATGCCAATATATTTCCGTCAAGTATAGGATTCCGAACTATCTTTTTTGGATTGTTTTCAGAGATGGTTCGTTTTCGTGGGTCGAGCACAAGCGCTCACGAGCAGCGCGACACGGTCATGTTCATGGTGGAAGGAAAGTCGGCGATGTGTGATGACGGATGGTCTGCAATGAAAATTGGAGGGATGAAAATTATACGTTTAATGAATTTTTTATTTCACCAGATTGCTAAGTTTTTTCACGAACAGTATCAGAAAATAACCGCAGATTTCGTTCGTTGAGTGTGTTTAGGAGGAGGAGTTGTGTCCGCTGTAATCTTACTCCATTTACAAAGTTGTTATAAAATTTGAGTTAATATTCTTTAAGAGGCGACGTTCGAAAAATGCTTCTCATGCCTCTCTTTGGAACTTAACGTAATCCACAGGACAAGTATTCCTTTCAGCCACTATTGGAAATTGACATTTGTTATGTCGAATGCAAGACCCACTTCTTTTTCTTACCTCTTCAAAAAGGTGAAACAAATATTTCCCGAACTAGAGGACAAGAAAAAAGTGTGAGGAAAATATCAGTATTGTTAATCCCATAATATTCCCAGACTGAGACCTGGATAGTTTGTAACAGAAGAAACATTCAAATTTTTTGAAGAAGTTGAAAGGAACACATTTCAAATTCTTTCTCAAATTTTATTTTACGTCTCAGCTTCTGGTTTTACTTCGATAACGCGATATCTTGCAGTATTGTTGAACCACCGTCTGCAATTGAGCTCTTTAGCTTTGTGGACCGAGATTGCTTAAGCGACATGAAATAAGACGATGAACGAACGAAAGGCATCAGTTTTCATAATTTTGCCACACCATAGTTCATAAACTAGGAGATGTGAAAATAAATTTAGACACTCCCACGTACAGTGATTGTAAGAGTGAACAAAGACGACGTCTGGAAAATTCGGTAACTTTGGCTTCGAGAACACGTTCATCTGACGTTTAATGACGTAAGTTGCTCATAGAATAGTTCCTCAAAATTATCCCACTGGGAACGACTAGAGGGTAATCCTGGTGTGTCCAGTAGAATATATGTTCCATCTACTAAAATTCGTAGATTCTATCGTTACAGCGTTGACAAACGACACTCCAGTGCGAACGTGTCTCTACTTTAATGCTGTATCATCACTGTTCTGACATGGCTACTCGCTGCTGGCAGAATGCACCTCGCTGCTCGCCAGGAGCCTTCTTAGGTACATCAACACTGCAGTCTCGCCGCTGGCATATCGCTAGGCGTAGAGGATTATAGCTGGGAGCTTTACCTTTTTGCTTTTCAGATCGCTAGTTGAATCGATTTCTTACAGTGTGTGAAGCAAAAAGGATATTTCCTGCATAGCCTGATGACAGTATTAGTGGTTACTTCAGGCCACAAATGTGATTATTGACAAGGAGAAAGATTAAGAGGCTGTATGCACCCTTTGTTTCTAAAGAAGGAAGAGACTGTTTCACACATCGAGCGGGGTAGCGCAGTGGTTAGCGCACACTGGCATTCTGGAGGACGACGCTTCAAACCTGCGTCCGGCCATCCTACACTACTGGCCATTAAAATTGCTACACCAAGAAGTAATGCAGCTGATAAACGGGTATTCATTGGACAAATATATCAGGAACTGACATGTGATTACATTTTCACGCAATTTGGGTGCATAGATCCTGAGAAATCGGTACCCAGAACAACCACCTCTGGCCGTAATAACGGCCTTCATACGCCTGGGCATTGAGTCAAACAGAGCTTGGATGGCGTGTACAGGTACAGCTGCCCATGCAGCTTCAACACGATACCACAGTTCATCAAGAGTAGTGACTGTGACGAGACAGTTGCTCGGCCACCGTTGCCCAGACGTTTTCAGTTGGTGAGATATCTGGAGAATGTGCTGGCCAGGGCAGCAGTCGAACATTTTCTGTATCTAGAAAGGACCGTATAGGACATGCAACATGCGGTCGTGCATTATCCTGCTGAAATGTAGGGTTCCGCAGGGATCGAATGAAGGGTAGAGCCACGGGTCGTAACACATCTCAAATGTAACGTCCACTGTTCAAAGTGCAGTCAATACGAACAAAAGGTGACCGAGGCGTGTAAACAATGACAGCCCATACCATCGCGCCGGGTGATACGCCCGTATGCCGATGACGAATACACGCTTCCAATGTGCGTTCACCGCGATGTCGCCAAACACGGATGCGACCAACATGATGCTGTAAACAGAACCTGGATTCATCCGAAAAAATGACGTTTTCCCATTCGTGCACCCTGGTTCGTCGTTGAGTACACCATCACAGGCGCTCCTGTCTGTGATGCAGCATGAAGGGTAACCGCAGCCATGGTCTCCGAGCTGATAGTCCATGCTGCTGCAAACGCCGTCGAACTGGTTGTTGTCTAGCAAACGTCCCCATCTGTTGACTCAGGGATTGAGACGTGGCTGCATGATCCGTTACAGCCGTACGGATAAGATGCCTGTCATCTCGACTGATAGTGATGCGATTCCGTTGGGATCCAGCACGGCGTTCCGTATTACACTTCTGAACCCACCGATTCCATATTCTGCTAACAGTCATTGGATCTCGACCAACGTGAGCAGCAATGTCGCGATACGATAAACCGCAATCGCAATAGGCTAAAATCCGACCTTTATCAAAGTCGGAAACGAGATGGTTCGCATTTATCCTCCTTACACGAGACATCACAACAACGTTTCACCAGGCAACGCCGGTCAACTGCTGTTTGTGTATGATAAATCGGTTGGAAACTTTCCTCATGTCAACACATTGTAATTGTCACCACCGGCACCAACGTTGTGTGAATGCTCTGAAAAGCTAATCATTTGCATATCACAGCATCTTCTTCCCGTCTGTTAAATTTCGCGCCTGTAGCACGTCATCTTCATGGTGTAGCAATTTTAATGGCCAGTAGTGTATCTAGGTTTTTCGGTGATTTCCGTAAGTTGCTTAATGCAAAATGTCCGGATGGTTCCTTCGAAAGAGCACAGCCGCTTTCCTTCATCCTTTCCTAATCCGAGATTTTGCTCTGTCTGACCTCGTTGTCGACGGGACGTTAAACACTGATCTCCTCCACTGCTTAATATCCCATTGACAACGGTCAGTAGTGACGGAACATAAAATCAGTTTATGGAAGGCTGGGAAAGGAAATCGGCTGAACCATTTCAAAGGAACCATCCAACCGTTTGCCTTAAGCGCTTTGGGAAAATCACAGAAAATCTGAATCTGTATTGCTGGAGGGGGATTTGAACCGTCGTCCCCGCAAATTCTAGTCCAGTGTACTAACCACTGCGCCACCTCGCCCTTTTTAATGTAGACCGTCTACAATGCAGATTCTTTCACCAAACCCAACAGCACAAGAATTATACAGAGCACCATTTTTAGACTGTTGCGAATGTCGCATCTAATTTTACAGTTTTTAATATTATTGAATTATAAAAAGTTCAAAATTATTGATGTAATTTCTGTGGAGGGGTATGTCTTTGCTTACGCCTTGCTGCTCCTATCTCCCCAGCACAGCCTGGCGATGGTGAAAGAAGTCCACTCAGTCTTCTGGCTGCATTTAGGCTGTACCGCCACAGCTCGCTGCACCGGTCCTCACCTGCTGCGGGTGCACACCATCCCAACAAACCTTCGCCTGCGCCAGCGAAATTGCATGCCTCGCAAACAGAAGCATGGAAATCGAAAAAGGATTACTCCTGCGATGACTTTCTGCACTCATGTAGCCAGTCAGTGTCTGGGTCTGCGCCTGACAAACGCCAACTTTCTAAGCAGTCAAACGAAGGTAAACGATCTGCCTCTTCTCCACGTCAGCATTCTTCAACGAAGTCACCACGCGATGCCCTCACCTGCCTGACCTCTGTTTCACCAGAGTGGACCGCCAACAACCAGTTTACTGGCCAACTGGAGGAATACAGACACCTCTGTCGAACTAATGGACCAGGATTCTCCAGCCTCTGAACGCGGTCGTTGTACGCGTTCGAATTCTGGCACTCGGGAGCCACGTTGGGGACTGCCCCCTTATTTGACCCATCTCCTGTCTATCATCAGATATGGTTATTCTCCAATGGAACTTCCGCGGCATGACGTCCAATAGGGTTGAATTACAGCTCCAGTCATCTTGCGATCATACTGTCCAGTTGTTTTCTGCCTCTAGGAAACAAAATTACGCCCTCACGATCACTTACACCTACCACTCTTAACTTCAGTTCGTTTTGACCTTCTCCCTGAGGCGAGGAGCTGCTGATGAGGGAGTCACGTTGCTCATTCCAGACAACGTCTATAGTCACACTACCTAGTTGGACACCCAGCTTCAAGCTGTTGCTGTCCATCTTTCCCTTCCTGGTTTCACCTTCTCTCTGACCGAGCGAGGTGGCGCAGTGGTTAAACACTGGACTCGCATTCGGGAGGACGACGGTTCAATCCCGCGTCCGGCCATCCTGATTTAGGTTTTCCGTGATTTCCCTAAAATCGCTCCAGGCAAATGCCGGGATGGTTCCTTTCAAAGGGCACGGCCGACTTCCTTCCCCATCGTTCCCTAATCCGATGAGACTGATGACCTCGCTGTCTGGTCTCCTTCCCCCAAACAACCCAACCCCTCTCCTTCTCTCTTCGCAATATCTACTCCCCCTCGTCTTCTGATGTCACCAGAACAGACATTTTGCAACTTACTGCTCAACTTCCTCCCCCGTTTTTGCCGCTCCGCGACCTCTGTACCCACCATCCCAGTTGGGGCTCTCCACACCCTTGTCAGAGAGGTTCTCTCTCCTAGTAGATACCATCAACCAGCTCAATCTAGCACTCCTTTCCTCACTTGGACTTATCGATCTGTATTGCTCAGCTTGCTCGTCGTCTCGAGTGGTCCATTCTCTTCGACACATATTCAAGTGACCATTTCCCCTGTGTCATTTGTTTGCTAACGCCTACGCCATCTGTGCGTCCAACTAACTGGCAGCTTTCCAAAGTTGAATGGCAGGTCTACTCATCTCTGGCCACATTCGATGAGCACCATTTCCCCTGCATTGATGACCAGGTAGAATACCTTACAAACGCTAACCTTATTGCCGTGGAATATTGCATACCTCGCCGCGACGTGCTCCGATCCCCTGGTGGACTGAGACATGCCACTACGCAGTCCATGCGTGGTGACGAGCTCTCCGCGGTTTTAAATGCCATCCAACGATGGCGAACTACATCCGTTACAAACAGCTACGTGCACAGTGTGTCCGCATTTTCAGGGATAGCAGTGGCTTTATTTTCAAAGCTCTTTCAACAGTTCTACTCCCTCTTCTGTTGCTTGGGGGTAATCTCCGTCGGCCTTCAGGAACTGTGGTTCATTTCCCAGTTCCTAATCTGACCATAGCGAACAATGTCATTGTAGATCTTCTTGAAATCTGCAACACCTTGGGCTGATATTTTGCAGACATTGAGTTCCACCCACTACCATCTTGCCTTCCTCCCTCTGCAATAGGCGGCGGAGGCAAGAACGATGTCTTTCTCCTCCCAGAATCGTGAATGTTACAGTACTGCTTTCGCTGTGAGGGAGCTTAAACATGCACTTTCTTAGTCTTGGTCATCCGCTGGAGAATCGGACGGCGTTCAGATTCTGAAGTTTAAGCCAGAGCCTCCGCGGCCCGACCGGGACCGCAGCCATGCTTGCGGGGCGAGCCTCGCGATATCTGGTCTGCCGGTCGAGCCGCATCGAGGTCAGCTGAGCTGAGCGGTGCCCACTCACAGCCCGAATCCGACTGGCCGCCCGTGGGGCTCGGCTGCTCATCAAGTCGCGCACCCTCGGTACCACACCGTTCCAGGCGCCGAACGAAGTCTGTGGCCCGTGTGCAAGCGGTTTTTTACTTCGCACAGAATTTGCTAACACTGTACTTCACCTTCAGTGTTACATTAAAATAACAGATTGCGTAACATCAGAAACAAGATGGTTACTTAAATATCCACCGTTGCTTGTAATTGTTAAGTCGACTTATTGTCACGTGAGCGTGAAAATACTCTATACACGACGACGCAATGAAAATAGTTATTTTTATTAAAGGTTGCCCTACTAATTTCCGAATTTTTGTGGTACTATTTGAGGAAATGGCAAGTACTTAAAAGCTTTCATTGATACACATGGAAGTTAGATGATTATATCACAGCCCGCATCTCGTGGTCGTGCGGTAGCGTTCTCGCTTCCCATGCCCGGGTTCCCGGGTTCGATTCCCGGCGGGGTCAGGGATTTTCTCTGCCTCGTGATGGCTGGGTGTTGTGTGCTGTCCTTAGGTTAGTTAGGTTTAAGTAGTTCTAAGTTCTAGGGGACTTATGACCACAGCAGTTGAGTCCCATAGTGCTCAGAGCCATTTGAACCATTTTTTTGATTATATCACAGCACAACTGTCCTCACATCGTATGAAGTTTCTTTTTCTCACCAGGTAAACCTTACCCAAGGCAAAGTCTGCCATCAGACTGGCTTATTTGGCAGAAATTATGTTACAAACAAGAATGTGCAACCTGTGTAAAATTTTGTCATGCAATGCTATCTCCTGATTTTTTCAGACGAGTGTCTGTACCCTCCTCCAGCTGCTGGGAAACATTTTTTGTCTTCCACATCTTTTTTAATCCTTGCCGTTAGAAGGACCTTTACTATTCGATATTTATTTTTGACATAATAATAATATTAATAATAATAATAAGGGGGACGGTCAGTGTCTTGCGCCGAACTGTCTGAATGGGGCTGTATTAGTTGGCCACTCACTAGCGGATATTGCGGGCGGACCACAGATATTTCCGACGGATTCTGGAACATCTGCAGTTTCCGCCTATGCAGTGGTGTAGACCTTGTGACTGTCACCTGCAATTCTCGGAACATCCTGTCCGGGCTCATTAGCTGGGCGCCCACGCGCGGATTTCCGCAACAACGGACCAGACCTCGTTCATAAAATCCATTGGTTTTCCTGCAGTTTTCACAGACGAGCTACGGATATTTCCGACGGATTCTGGGACATTTGCAGTCTCCTCCTCTTCATTAGTGGAGACACGACCTTGTGACCGTCACCTGCATTTCTCGGAACTTCCGGTCCGGGCCCATTAGCTGGTCGCCCACGTGCGGATTTCCACAACACCGGGCCAGGCCTCGTTCATAAAATCCATGCAGTTTTCACGTGACAGCTAGCTCTAGTTACTTACAGTACAGAGAAGGAGTAGACCTGTGATCAAATCGAAAATCTTATAAAACTGCACCGCAAAGGATCTTGTTTGTGAAAAATGACCCACGAACACTCCACAAAGATTAATATAACGAAACAGGGTGTACGGAGAGATTGCTCAAACATTTTATATTGTTACTTTTATTGTATTTTACGGCTTTATAGACAAGATTAGCATGTATTCTTGGTTTTCAGATGATGCACTGAAATGTTCAAAAAATGGTTCAAATGGCTCTGAGTAGTATGGGACTTAACTTCTGAGGTCATCAGTCCCCTAGAACTTAGAACCACTTAAACCTAACTAACCTAAGGACATCACATACATCCATTCCCGAGGCAGGATTCGAACCTGCGATCGCAGCGGTCGCGCAGTTACAGACTGAGGCGCCTAGAACTGCTCGGCCACACCGACCGGCACTGAAATATTCAGTCAAACTAAAGTCGCCTTGCGTGCGTTTTGTCGTGTGGTAATAAGATGATAAAGAGCTGTGGCAGATTTCTGGTTGTGTGCTATTCATGACGTTGAAAGTCGCCGTGTTTATTTGCATGTTCATTTGCCGATCTCCCCAGCGTCTCTCCCACTCCCCGTTGATGTAGAACAGCTGAAACTTTCTATAGCAATTAGAATAACTAGATAGAGTAATATTTACGTTCGAGCCTCGCCTAATTATTTATTAGACATGAGCACTCGTTTGTTACGTCGTTGAATACAACTTCTCCTATCGAGTTGTAATACGTAATATTCACGAGGGAACCTCCGCATCGCACCCCCCTCAGATTTGGTGCTAAGAGGGCCCAGTGGACAGCCCGTCAAAAACTGAACACAGACCAAGCATGTAAACAGGAAGAAGGTGTACTGGACTGTGAGAAAAAAAGCAAAATATAAAATGCACGAGTGAAGAACAAGAAGTGCAATATAGAGCAATTGGCTAGATAAATGGCGTCGTGATTAAGTGGTTACGGTGTTGGACTGTCAAACGGCCGAGCCCTGTTCGAACTTCAGTCCTGCCAATTTTTTTTTCTCTGCTCGCTTTATTCAGATTGGTGTCCGTGAAACTTCCGTTTGCAGCAGCGAGGTGTAAGGTAGGGACCTATGACAGTTGATTCTGCACAACTACTCTATTAGCTGCCGAAAGGAAGTGGCTTTCGAATGGGTACAGCAAACGTTTGACGACAAGACAAGTCAATCGAATCCTCCACCGGAAAACACGATTGGTGTTTGATACACGATATTAGTGACAGTACGTGTGTCATATGATAGGAATCTCTTATCGACGCACCTAATATGTACGACTGGTAAGTGCATGAGATATGCCCCCTTGCCCGGTATGGGTGTTCGCAGGAATGTGAATGCGATCACTCTCAAACAAATAATGAAAACATAGTAATTTGTCACATGATCTGCAACAAATGAACGCAACAGTTTCACATTAACACAGTCTCTCTGTGCTCTGTCAAAACATGTTTTTTACGTTTTTGAAGCTGCGTTATGTTTTTGAAGTCTTGACACTTGAATTCCTTTGTTGTAACATAGTTCACACCCGTTCATTTGTTGTTTTCATTTCTGTGAGGCTTCTGTGTAGTATCTCGCCTGCTCTCACTATTCGTCACATTTGCTTACGACGGTATCGTATTCTTGCCACATGACTCACATTCTATAACCCATGTATAGTATGACAACTGCCAAGACTAAAGAAAAGGAATAAACTTTTCAATGACCGGACGAACCAAGATTTCAGTGACCGGACGGACACTTTACAAAGTTGTTAAAAAGAAAATAAATGATGCGAGGCAGTCAACACCATGATCACTTACCCACGTCACCATTGGTGTTTCAGACTGCTCTTTATTGCGCTTCCTATTCTTGGACCGTTCACTGTTTCCATTTTGCTTTTTCTGTGCAGTTCAGTACACCTTCATCCTGTTTTATTCTTGATATGTGTTCAGTTTTTGACAAGCTATCCACAGGGCCATCTTAGCATTAAATCTGAAGTCTGGTCCCTTTAATCCCACAAACCAACCAACCATTAAATCTGACAGGGATGCGATGGGGAGTTTCCCTTGTAAGCATGCTTGCCATTGAGTGGAAACTAGGGAGCCTCCATCTGATACAAAGGGTGTGTTCAGCGTCGTTTATTGACGGATGTTGCTTTCTGCAGACAGACGCACGTTATAGGTGGACGCGAAGTGACTACGTATTTTCGTAGCACGTTCTGCATGTTAAGCATTACCGATATTTTGTGGATGTATCTAGGGCAGTTAGTAGTAGGTTCTTAATGTGATGGTTTCATGACCTTTCTGGATTTGTCCTCGCAATTGCTATCAGTTAGTTTAGCATATATAGCGACGGTTTTTACTGTAAAAGCTGTGTTGTGACTACGTATAACCAAGAATTTGAGCAGTTCCTGCAGTATTTGTTTCAGAGAACTCTGCACTTAAGTAACAAAATAATCTTGTTTGTGTGTACATGGTGCCTGTCCATGGACTTGATTTCTCTTTGATGTCGATAACGATGGTAATAAATTCCAACTTGTTCAATTCCCAAAGCAAAATATTGAATAACTTCAGTAAGAGGACGGAAAAGTGATGTGGTTTAATTCTTTGTGTATTGTTTCAAATAGTGTGATTTCAAATTCTTTGGGAAGGTTGAGTTTTAGCTAAATGATTTAATTTGTTAGTCGTTGATCGGCATAAGTATATTGATTGTATATTGTAAGTGCCTGAAAAAGGAAATCCTAGCTGAGGATTATAAAAGAATCATTTGTTAACGTATCTGGCTAGATTTTAGCACAGTTCCTTGTTCTTTCTAGTGAATCTGTACCGGTAAAATGTATTGTTAATGTAATACGATAAATGGAAAATGGTTAATTTTGCTAGTGTTCTGTAATCCAAGGAAAGAGCAAAAACAATTTTTTTAAATAAATTGTAGGAACCTTGGTTGCGTATCTATCGCTTCCCGTAATCAGCAAGTGCCAATGGGGTTTGGTCCCAGGCTCACCACAACGCATAGTAGTAGTTGTTTAAACACTGAGTTTTGTATGTGCAATAATCTAAATGTGTCTTAAGATGATCTCGAATATTGGTTGAAATTGGGTAGCTGGGTTACGTTGCTTTATTACTAGTTTCGGGCCAGAGACCATCGTTAGATGGTAGCGTTGACTTCTTTGCAACTTTATCATTTGTATCTGCCTGAAAAGCCCTCCTTTACATATAATAAGACAGAGGTTTGACTTTCTTTTCGGTCCATGCCGATAAATGCGTTGAATCAGTGCAGTTTATGAAAACAGCTGCGATGTCCTCTAACCAAGGTGGATAACATAATAATACATCTGATCTGAACACGTCTGTGATGCTATTGGACGTCAGCTTTGTATCTGCAATTAACAGAAATTTCATAAACAGAACTACTGATAGCCTTGGGAGAGTCAGCCCTGACAAAACTCTACCATCTGGTGAGCAAGATGTATGAGACAGGCGAAATACCCTCAGACTTCAAGAATAATACGAGGGGCGTTCAGAAAGTAAGCTCCGATCGGTCGCGAAATGGAAACGACTATGAAAATCCGATAAAGCTTTGCACAGATGTGTTGGGTAGTGTCTCTAGTATAACCCCAGTTAGCATCACGTCGCTCTTCTCATTTCTGAGCTCGCAGTGAGTGCGTAAAGATGTCTAGAAAACAGTGTCTGCCGCCAAGTACGAGGGCCTGGTGAGAAATTTCACCTGAAGCTATGCAGCTAACATTACATAACTGTCGTGCTGTTTCTTCTTCAAGACAATTCTCAGCCCCATTCTGCAGGGGCAATGAAGATGCTCCTGCATCGTTTTCAAATGGAAATGTTAGATTACCCACAATACAGTCCGCAATTGTCTCCCCCTGAGTTTCATCTCTGGTCACATGAACCGCTGTCTTTGAAGACAACATTTTGACACAGACAACGAGGTGTAGGCCAGCGTGGAGAATTGGCGGAAAGCACTGGCGGCTGCCTTCTATGATGAGGCTATTGAAAAGTTGGTACAACGCTATGACAAAGTCTAAGTCAGAACGGCGACTACGTAGAGAAGTAGCTGAAAGGTGTAGCTAATTGTTAGAAGTAAAACATTTCTGATGTTCACTGTGGTTTCAATTTGGCAATCAATCGGAGCTTACTTTCTGAACAGGCCTCGTATAATAATTCCAATCCCAAAGAAAGCAGGTGTTGACAGATGTGAAAGTTACCGAACTATCAGTTTAACAAGCCACGGCTGCAAGATACTAACACGAATTCTTTATAGACGAATGGAAAAACTGGTAGAAGCCGACGTCGGGGAAGATCAGTCTGGATTCCGTAGAAATGTTGGAACACGTGAGGAAATACTGACCTTACGACTTATCTTAGAAAATTAAGGGAAGGCAAATCTACGTTTCTAGCATTTGTAGACATAGCGAAAGCTTTTGACAATGTTGACTGGAACACTCTATTTCAAATTCTGAAGGTGGCAGGGGTAAAATACAGGGAGCGAAAGGCTATTTACAATTTGTACAGAAACCAGATTTCAGTTATAAGAGTCGAGGGGCATGAAAGGGAAGTCGTGGTTGGGAAGGGAGTGAGACAGGGTTGTAGCCTATTCCCGACGTTATTCAATCTGTATACTTAGCAAGCAGAAAAGGAAACAAAATAAAAATACGGAGTAGGAATTAAAATCCACGGAGAAGAAATAAAAACTTTGAGGTTCGCCGATGACATTGTAATTCTGTCAGAGACAGCAAAGAACCTGGAAGAGCAGCTGGACGGAATGGACAGTGTGTTGAAAGGAGGATAATGGAATGTAGTCGAATTAAATCAGGTGATTCTGAGGGTATTAGATTAGAAAATGAGACGCTTAAAGTAGTAAATGAGTTTTGCTATTTGGGGAGCAAAATAACTGATGATGGTCGAAGTAGAGAGGATATAAAATGTAGACTGGCAATGGCAAGGAAAGCGTTTCTGAAGAAGAGGAATTTGTAAACATCGAGTATAGGTTTAAGTGTCAGGAAGTCGTTTCTGAAAGTACTTGTATGGATTGTAGCCATGTATGGAAGTGAAACGTGGACGATAAATAGTTTGGACAAGAAGAGAATAGAAGCTTTCGAAATGTGGTGCTACAGAAGAATGCTGAAGATTAGATGGGTAGATCACATAACTAATGAAGAGGTATTGAACAGGATTGGGAGGAAGAGAAGTTTGTGGCACAACTTGACAAGAAGAAGGGATCGGTTGGTAGAATATGTTCTGAGGCATCAAGGGATCACCAAACTAGTACTGGAGGGCAGCGTGGAGGGTAAAAACCGTAGAGGGAGACCATGAGATGAATACACTGAGGAGACTCAGAAGGATGTAGGTTGCAGTAGGTACGGGGAGAGGAAGAAGCTTGCACAGGATAGTGTACCATGGAGAGCTGCATCAAACCAGTCTCTGGACTGAAGACCACAACAACAACAACTGATATCACATCTCTGAAAGACTAACAAGGGTTTGTGTCATGCAGAATGGCTACTGAATTGTGTGCAGAATGTGGAACAACATACCATTCAGCAGATCTACACTTGGCTACACTGTCCAGTTCTCCTTGGTTATAGCTGCTGTTAAAATTTCATTCCCACCAAAGCCTATAAACAACGAAGAAGGTCATATGAGAAGTATATGTGGTCATTGCAGCACCTATATGATTACTGTACAGGAATTTCATCCTCTTAAGGTTGCAACTATTGTATGTGTAGCTCTACGTTGGAGAACCTTGCTAGTATTAGTATATCGGGATGCTGGATGTTAATAACGTTACATTGTCGGAAATACCTCAAACGACTGAGGTATCAGAAACCGTTCAGTTTTAAAATTAGAGCATGTTTAGTGCCCATCAAAGCTGTGTCTCATACCTAATCATGTAAACTGTGGCAAGAAACGACTGTTGACGTTCCTAACTGATGTCACGGCATCGCGACCCAAACATCCCGCAGACTTCGGCGCGCAGTTAAAAGCAGTCCCCTGGTAGCGGAGCATCGTGCATTGTGTGCTACGTGGAGGTCGGGCGCCAAACTGTCGTCAGTTTGATGGTAGTTGCGGTGGACTGGAGAGGTCCTCCTGGTGCAGACTCTGGCAGTGATGGCGGCACTCCAGATGCAGATCCAGCCAGAGCAGTGCGTGCTGTCCTCATACGTCTAGCCTATATGGGTAACACCCGGCCCTTTGTGGAAATGAACGTATTGGCTGTGCTGGAGCTGGAAGATATCTGCGCGGCTCTACATGGCGCGTGCATAGCAGTCCGATGTAAGCTGTGGCTCTCCAGCCGCTACCTGTGTAGCTCTCCAACTGCTAGTGACGCGGAGACCTCCAGGCAAGAGGAGGGCGGTGCAGGAGCCTTCCCGATGTAGTATTTGTTTAAAGACATAAATGTTCCTATCCCACCCCTACTGCATGAAAAAGTGTGCTGGCAGATAGGGTGGAGGGCGATTGTTTAAACGTAGCGTAAGTCAGCTCCAAGCTTATGGTGGCAGTTGTTTAAACAGCGCAAGTGGGCAGGGGGAATTGAAGCTGTGATGTCAGGTGTATGTGGATAAGCCAACGATTTTTTTTTAATTTCCTGCCATTTTAAACTTTGCACTGCTTCAAAACTTACTGATTTATATCCCACGGTCCAAATCTTGGATTTTTCAACCATTAGGATAATTGCTCATGTAGGATTTTTGAATTTCCCACCAACTTTATAAATAAGGCAGTTAGGTTAGGTTTTTTTTTGGGGGGGGGGGGGGGAGGAGGGACTCTGGAAACAGCATGTGACATGATAGGAGGTGGTGTTGTGGGGGGGGGGGGCAAATCTGGCAACAATGCAGAATGTCCAGAACTCTTAGCCGCTCTACTCATGTCTTTCTCCATTGATAGCCAAGTTAAGAGTTTTTGAGTATTTATCGCAATTAGTCAGGTTCTCGCTGCCATATTGAATAATAGGCACTAGTTATGAATTTGGCTTTTCAGACACATCGTGAGTTGTAGAACTATATATATATATATATATATATATATATATATATATATATATATATATATATATATATATATATATGTTTCCAAAACAGCACAATTTTTTGTGCTGAAAGCACGTGCGACTCTATATTATTAGTTATTTCGGAACATTCTCCACTGACTAGTAGCTATGTTGTGTTCTGAAGCAGTAAGACAGTCGTTCAGGATATTTTGGTTCTAAGAATGACACATAAATAAACCAGATACTGTAGCTGAATCTGGAGCCCGACTTTTCGGAAAGTATACATCAGACTTCATCGATCCTCATAAACAAAAATCTAAATGCGTAATATCTGGATATCTTCGTGGCCAGTTAATTTTACTCCCACGACCAATCCAGCCGTTACGATAATGGTTGAGATGGTCTCTCACGTTAGGCTAACTGCGGACGGGGCTCCGTCATTCTGGAGATACAATGGAGTCTTCTAGCCGAGGAAGGGCCTCAAGATGTTAAACATGCATTTGCTCTTCTAAAGTGTTCATGTTACTGAATATGCCCCACCAAACATTGGTGAAAAACGAACTTGAAAACTGGTTTCGAGTGTAACGTGTAGATTTTGCTGAGACGATCGACGTGTTTTGTCTACTTCATTCTGTATAAACGTGGCTCCATGAATGCCTAGTATTAATGGAAGCAAGCGACGCTTGTCATTAATCAGTAACAAATTAAAATTCTGTGGCATTTTCGTCAATGTGAAGATGGGCACGCTGTATGTGAAACGGGTAAAATTTTTCCGTGCGCCATGTTCGGCAAACATGTGTTCGTGCGAAACTGATATGTGCAGAAACTCTCCGTGTGCTGGTAGTAGGACTACGTTGCACCATTTCAACATTGTGTTCTTGTTCCTGCACAAATTGATCAAATAAAAGTTCAGAAGATAAATGGGAATTTCGAAGGATACCTGTTTCACGCATTAAACTGAACACTATCGTATAAGCTCTATGATCAGGAATATGACGTGTCCGAAAGCGTTGACGGCATTAGGAGCACTACGATCACAGATCGCAGGAGCCGTGAACATACATCACATCTGCATATTCTTCGTTAGTGTAGATGTATGGCAGTTTAGCCAGCGCATGTGCAAACACAGTTGACCGATGCTTCGTCCTGATACTTTGTCCCTCGTACTACTTCACTCGACATATCATGGACAACTGCGTGTTCAAACGGCTAGTTTAACGGCAGAAAGACATCCCGAGTAAGTAGGTTGAAATCAGTGAGGTAGTTTCGGCTGGAACAAAACGTCAGACGTGGGTTAGGTAAGACACATCCGTGCACACCATTAGCCAAAAAACAAATGTGCATTAAGCGTGTTCTTTCTCTGGAGGACGGCGTATATACATAAGAAGCTTCCTGCTTCATATAAGCGTTCCTGTCATATCCCTGAATATTGACCACGTAGGAAACCATGTAGTATATGGAGTGACTGATGCAATCTGTCACACATCGTTGATTCAGATTGTCGGCCAACTGAAATGATGACCTCATCTTATAGAGATATTCATATTACAAAATGCATTTACTACTTTCTTTTACGACCTTCCTAGGTAAGTAGCAGAGTGGTGAAGCATCCTAATCGTACGCGGAACAAGCAGTGCTGAAATCCCTTTGTGTTCAACGTGAGTTGGGTCTCAGTGATTTTCTTGAATCACTTCAGCTAAATTCCAGGAGGGTTCTGCGCAAGTCCGATCTCCTTCATCTTTGTCGAACAGAGCTAGTGCTCCTGCTCTAATGATCTCCCTGCAGACGAGGCGTTAAATTGTGACCGTCCTTCCGTCTTCTTTTTTCGTTACTTCAGCGAGACCGCAGCCAATTCCTTCCACCATCCTTCTCTAACTCGGTTAATGCTCCGTCTCTAATGACCTCAGCGACAACGGGAGCCTTCAATCTAACCTTCCACTGTCTTATTTCCTTGGGTACAAGTTCCGTAACAATGCACTGATTCCTAGCATTATACACTTCAGTGTTCAGATTTCTCAATCAGATTATTACGTAAATTCTTAAGCATGAATGTTTTAGATTTCTGTCTACCTATATGTTATCGTCTAGTTCCGTAGATGATACACGATTTTGATGAATGTTTTAGATTTCTGTCTACCTATATGTTATCGTCTAGTTCCGTAGAGGATACACGATTTTATAACATACGAGCTATAACACAGCTTCCAAAAGTCCAGGAGCAATGTATGAAAATGGGAGCTTGGCAACTTCGCTCTGGATCTCCCTGAGAAACAGAGTGAGTTGAAACTTCCTGGCAGATTAAAGCTGTGTGCCGGACCGAGACTCGAACTCGAGACCTTTGCCTTTCGCGGGCTAGTGCTCTACCAACTGAGCCACCCAAGCACGACTCACGCCCCGCCCTCACAGCTTTACTTCTGCCAGTACCTCGTATCCTACCTTCCAAACTTTACAGAAGCTTCTATAGTTGTTATATATAATAAGACAAGGAACCTCGGACCGACCCTGAGAGCGAATATGTTATTCAAAATGTTTTCTGCCGTCTCTGAACGAAATGGGTTTAGGCCCTTATCGTCTAGTAAAGTATAATATGACATATTTGCCTGGACATGTTGCAGAATTAGTTTAAACCATAATTCACAGTGACAGTGGAGGATAATGGAAGGTTAATTTTCCATGAAAATATGCTTGGGAACCGAGCTGGTCACACAAGACGCTTGATCTCATGTTGAAGGTACTTGTTCAGCAGATGAATCCAGTATGCTCTGACTTCATGTTCGAACAGATGAGACCAAGGTCCATAAGCACTACGAAAGTCGCACACGTAATGTTGGAGGTTGTTATCCTTATATACCGCATGAAACAAACTTAGTATCAAGCACTCTCTTCACATGATAGTAGTTCCTTTACACTACATTGGCAGGGTTGTAAAGTGTCCCAGGGGACGCTAGATGACCATTCGACGACCGGCGAGAACTGTCTAGATTAAATTGCGGCTATCTGAAAACTAGACACTATTCCGTCGTCACTAAATTCATTTATGGTGGGCAAGACAAGGTATTTACGAGGCCATACTTTGGCTTTGTTGTAGCGAATGCATTTGACACGCTGCAAAATACACATTTATTGAAGCTGACAGGGGATGCCTGCCGCAGAGGCTGCCATGATGTGTCTATCCAAGAGGGGGTACTGAAATGGTTTTGTGGCTTCGGACCCTTAACGTAAAATAATGAATGATCCATTTGCTCGGTTGTAGGATGTGGACGAATTCACTAGCAATTCCACTGAATGTCTCTTTCCTTCTCGAATTTTCACGTTTTGGAACTATGCTATGGACGACACTAATCTGTCGGCCAACCCCATGCTGACAAATATAGATATCTATTCTCCGTGATCCAGCCACGTTTAATGTGATCCAAATTCGTTTGTTGTTCCCTAAAATTGTAATGCTGTGTACCAAATGCAGAAAAAACACGCACTATTCACAAGACGTCCCTGCACACGGACTGTCCTAATGGATATCATACTTCAGCGTCATGTATGCCACGCATTTCCACGATAATCTAACACAGCGTAGTAGTACTGTCGGTAATATATAGCCGAATGCAGTTAGATGTCCAGTACGTTTTAATCGCAGCGAGGTGTGGGAAATCCTGTGTTGATATGTTTAGGTTAGAAATAGTCGATGGTGGTAGGACACACCGTACCACAAACTGACTAAAATGCAGGAATATGTTCATAGTCGAATAAGTGTAGAGCAGTGAAATAATATTGTCTCCCGTGGTGACTGTTCTACTGAGGATTTAATGTAATAACTCCGTAGAAGGGGAGCTGTTACATTTTTAGGTTCTACCAACAGTACTATTTGTAGCTCTGCGCTGAGACAGGTCTGCCATTCTTGGAATATTAAATGGAATAGCTCTGCCTTGGCAGTTTTTACGGTTCATAGTCGCTGCAGCAATGTATCAGCCAATCGAAGGCTAAGACTATCGGCACGGCGCCGTAAAACGTGTCTGGCGCTCCTGCAGCCTCTTCTCTGATCGCGGAGCGGGCTGTTTTTGTGTCCGGCTTCCGCGAACAGATTAAGGTCTTGTAGACGGCTCTGCACTCGCGAAGTAGAAAGGGGTTCCCTGATCGTCAATACACTTAGCTGTCTCGCCTTAAGGCCCTCCATCTGATTACAAAATATCCCATTCGCTCTGCAGACTAACATGAGTACATGTAAGTTTCTTAACAGCTACCACTCATAGAAGTTCAACTTTACAGTCTTCATAAACGGTAGGGGTAAAATAATATCAGTAATTGTAAGTAAGGTTCCAGTAGCACTGCTTAAAACACTTATTGATTAGTGCAGCAGCTGTTTCGGAAGATTACCATTTTCAAGTATGTCTACATTGTTCTGACATCTAAGATCTGGTGCGACTGTATCTGGTGACTGTTCTCGCTATATTTCACGTCAAATTCTAACATATTTTTATATAATATTGCAAATATTACGTCGCACTGTATTGCACAAAATCAACGTGAAATCTGTAGTTTAGAATTTTACGTGAAATGTAACGAGGACAGTCACTAGATACAGTTACACCAGATGTTATATATACGTCAGGACAAGATAGACGTACTTGAAAATGGAAATCTTCCGAAACAGCTGTCGCAATAATATGGCTCAAATGGCTCTGAGCACTATGGGACTTAACATCTGAGGTCATCAGTCCCCTAGAACTTAGAACTACTTAAACCTAACTAACCTAAGGACATCACACAGATCCATGCCCGAGGCAGGATTCGAACCTGCGACCGTAGCAGTCGCGCGGTTCCGGACTGTCGCAATAATAAATAAATGTTTTAAGCAGTGGAACTGGAATCTTTCTTACAATGTCCTTTCAAGATATATATTTCATTACAGGCCCAACCATCAAGAAAATAATTTCAGTAACGTTTAGCCTGAGCAATCCCGTGTTGTTATGAACGTAAAAATACACTCTAAGACAACAAAACGGCACACAAAGATGGAATTACCCGGATTGGGACGGAAATTGGTAGATGTGACGTACACGTACAGACAAACATGTTAAGGCACAGGGTGGTAAGGGGTAGGAAAGTAGAAAGTTTGCGACACCGTCCACACAGTGAGAAATACGCATTCAGCAGAAAGAAGACTGCGGCAGATAGGGAAGAGACACAAGCATACTAGTTAACTCATGAGTCATGGTACGAGAAACACTCTTACAGAAGAAAAAGTGGCGCGGATGTGATACATCAGTTAACAGCCTGTTAAGTGAATATAACAGAATGACACAAGCGGTTACTCGTATTACGAACCCTGCTTAACGTCATAAGTTGGCGCTAGCTCGCTTTAAACACTCCAGTTTCCCAGCCCTCATCAGTCGATCGCTGGAATCAATGGTATTCATAACAACAGCACTCAGTTTTGTAATCACGGGAGTATACTGAATCTAGGTCCTAGATGCTACGGTACAGTCTATGAACTAGCTGAAGATACTGGAGATACTCTTCAATTGGTTCAAATGGCTCTGAGCAGTATGGGACTTAACATCTGAGGTCATCAGTCCCCTAGAACTTGGAACTACTTAAACCTAACTAACCTAAGGATATCACACACACCCATGCCAGAGGCAGGATTCGAACCTGCGACTGTAGCAGTCGCACGGTTCCGGACTGAACCGCCTAAAACCGCTCGGCCACACCGGCCGGCTAGATAGTCTCCACCCGCTGAACTTGATGCTACTCGCCGCCTACAATAAACTGATAGAGACAAACCACACCGGTGAATATTACCTGTACTGAAACTCGACACAGAAGCTAGCAATATGGTCTCTTGGGCTGCATGTATCCATTCAACACCCAGACACTTCTGGGGGTTGAAACCTACCAGGTGGTAGGGAGATAAGCCGACCACGTAACTACTAAACCAGGTACCTCGCTGATCGGTCATCAGGAGTCATAGCAGAATTCATAATGAGACCAAGGACATTCCAGCAGTCAATGTGAGACAAAACTTTTGCGTGGGGCACGGTACAGAGCAAGGAATTGTAAACGCAGTGAATAAATGATTGAACTTCAATAATGTTTTACTAGTATGGAAGAATCTTCCGTGATTCTCAGCAGTCATTACGACCTTTCTCCACTCAGCCCCCTGAAAACAGGTGTCAGCAGTGTGTACTCCGACGCCGTCGTCACAGAATCTTTCACTGGAAGTTCGACTCCAACACCTAGAACTCGGAGTGAGTGGTATGCATCCATGGCGTTCACACACTGCAACAGCAACCACAACGCGCTGAGCACAAAAACATGTTTTTTGTGATATCGCAGAGTTTAGGCGTAGTGATTGCTATGTTATGTCCAAAGTACCGTTTTCGAAACGTGCGGAATCTGCTGATTTATCAGAATTCAGAGGGAATTGTAAAGAAACATATTCGGTACCGTTGAGATGTAGTATTTATAATTTAGCGCATCATGGTGAACCACGGACAAAGTTTGTACCAGTAACTTGTTTTACTTGCAGACGGTACAATCATGCAGCACACGACTGTACTGAGAGTCGCTGTGCTATGATCAGGCAAAATAATTAGTTGAGTCTATTTTCGTACATTGTAAATCGTGTTTCTCTGTTTGACGCAAGTATTTTCGGGAAACATGTAAGATGGTGGTACACTGCACAAAAGCACTTGGCGAAAGATCAGCTACCACGTGTGATAGAACAGACACACTGATGAAGCAAGTGTCACAACTGTTAGCTGGAAATGCTCAATAGAAGTTACGCCATGGTGATTTGATGACAGAGTTACAATATTTGCGAACTGCGGAAGAGCCACAGTCGGGTTAGAGGGAATTGAAGTCGCCAGTTGCAACGACCCACTTTTCAGTAGCTTCTTCAGTAGCTAACCCAATCACGCCTTTCTCCGACAAGAGGACGTAACGGTATTTATTAATGATGTATTGGCTACAACTGGAAGGAGAGAGTGCTTGGGTGAAACTACTCTGCGGATGGCCAATTTATGCTTTACAAGTAAAGTTAAGACGTATCTGATGTATCACCAAATGCTGAGCAAGGCAATTACATTTTAACAATTAGCGGAAGATTTGTGTCCACAAGGAAAATAGTACTAGGTGTTTTGGAGAAATGTTGTATGGGTTGATACAGACACAAACGAGACAGTACAAACTTTTTCCGAGAAAATCCGTAAAATAATTGTCCAAACATATAAGTTGACAAAAAAATCCAGAAGCAGGTCGCGCCATACTCAGAGAGTCAGAAAACAGCGTTCGGTGTTTTTTTGTGAGGAATTCCTGCGACGTTTCTTCGAAAATTCCGAATGGAAAATAAAGTGGTTCTGGCTTCAGCACCGCGTGTTGCCAAACGTATGCTGGAGATGGACATTGCTGCACGAGTGCGCAATAAGCGAATTTTTGCTTCTGAAAAGAATTGTTATCGTTGTGGGGAAAAGGGACATTTGAAGCTTCTATGCAATCATCCGGTATGGTATAGATGTGGACGTTTTGGCCACAAGGCAAACAGGTGGGGAAATAGGAAGCAGGGTGATGGGAATAAGGAACGGAAAACTTTAAACATAAAAGGGGGCATTTCGTCCATGGAAAACATTCCCCGTGAGCCAGAGTACTGCAGACACTAATGCACAGCCGGATTGCTGCTTGATGCGCTTTGTAAATAGTAAAATATGTACATGCTTAGTCGATACTTCTCCCATGTATCTGTGATTAGTCTAGATCTCATGAGTAGGAGAAGACTAGGGACTCCAACGCATAAATTGCGTGGAGTGGAAAATAATGATTCGATATCACTGGGGATAACACAGCGCATTTGTAGGATTGTAGCTATAGAGTTTTGTGAACATATGGAAGTGTTGACAACTGTAGGACAAGTGTATTGCGCGATTCTGGGCCTTGACTTCATGGATAGATACATACAAAAATTAATCTTGCACAGCCCACAGATGAACTTTGCGGAAACTTGTTTCCGATGAGTCCAACAGCTGTAAATGTTCCATTGCCTCACCGTACAATGATTGCAGAGGTATCACCAACTGAACTGCTTACACGTACATTAAAGACAATTACGCATGACAAAGTATCTACTGGTACAGGGAAGTTGGTTTGGTATCTATCGATGTAGATGTGCCCTAGCAAAGATTGCGCCTTTTTGAGCCACTGCAGAACAAAGAAGCATTAAATGAAATGTATTGTTTCATACAAAGAAGTGTGTAACCAATGTCAGTGGGAAACTTACGATCCCATTAAGGTTTGATAATTTTGGGTCAGATGAAATGTATCTTCTGAGAGGCTTTCTAATAGCGACTTTAGATATACTCAAAGATATAGATGTCGATGGTTCACGACGTGATAGAAGCAGCAAGCATACTGTTAATGTGTCTGTACTGTGTTCCACGTTTCGTCACTTGAAAGACAGTGAATGGAAAACCATAAAAGCTTTGTTGCTAGAATGTTCAGATTTATTCAGTTAGATGATCCACTATCAGTAATTCCTATCACAAAACACATCGTACTAGCTGGCGATAAACCACCAGTCTATAAGAAACCATACAGTAAAGTGAAACACCTACAGCCATTAGTAGACGAATGTATAGATCAGCAATTACGTGGCGGTATTATCAAACATAGCGATAGCCCGTGGTCAGAAAATATTGCTATTTTACGAAAAAAGTCAGTTGACTGTACTCAAAAATATCGATGTTGTTGCGATAACCGTTACTTGAATGCATGAACCACAACAGATGCTTATCTGATCCCGAACATTGCAGGTAAATTTGACAACCGTGGAGGATGTAAATATTTTTCTGCGATTGATTTTAGAAATGGTTATCGCAAATTGGATATAATTCCCGAAAATAAACCCAAAATGCGTTTTGCAGCACCTTCAGGCCATTACCATTACCAAAGAATGACATTCCGATTAAAATATGCTCCCGCTACGTTCCAATGCATGTAAGATGCGGTACTTCGTGGATGAAAACTAAGAATCTGTGTGGTATATATTGACGATATAATCGGCTAATAGAAAACTAGAATTAATATGTTAAACGTCTAGATGAAATATTTAGTAGATTGAGGGCAGTACATCTTACACTTAATGTGAAGAAATCCCATTTCCCTAAACACAAGTAAGTTATCTTGAGCATATTATCTGTCAAGATGGAGTGAAATTGGATCCTCGACTTACTGCCGCCATACTTGATTTTCAGACACTACATAGCACTAAACAGTGAAGAGATTCGCTAAAATTGACAGCCGTTAACTAAGTCTCTACGTAAAGATGTTCTTTTTCAACGGATATCACAATGTCAAGAATCATCAAGAAACTCAAGTAGCTATTAGTATCAGATTCTGTGTTACCATCCCCTAATTTTGAACAGGAGTTCATACAGCTGCATGATGCCAGCAACAATGCTTTAATCTGTAGTTCAAGTCAGAATGTTGATGGGAAACAACAGTAGCGTATGCCTCCAGACTACTGAATAAGGCTGAAACTAATTATACGACAAATGAAAAAAAAATCTTAGCAGTTATTTATGGAATCTCATGGTTGTAGATTAAAAGTGATTACAGACCATGTGTCTTTAAAATGATAAATAAAATTGAAAGGTCCACAAAGTCGATTAATGAGATGGGTTTTGAAACTGAGTGAAGCAAATGAATGCTGATACCCTAAGTATACACAGTACTCGCTTTTCTATCAGGTGGCGTACCAAAATGTTAGAAATATTTTTCTCAGCATAGTACTACCATATTATTCCAGAGATTTGATACAGAATCAACCTTTGTACAAGGAGATTTGATTTACTAGGCAATCAGATGTCTTCCGAACGAGTCACAGAAGGACAGCCACGCTTCCATTCAGTATTTGTGAAGTAAGGTTCAAAATAGTTCAAATGGCTCTAAGCACTATGGGACTTAACATCTGAGTAAATCAGTCCCCTAGACATAGAACTACTTAAACCTAACTAACTTAAGGGCATCACACACATCCACGCCCGAGGCAGGATTCGAACCTGCGACCGTAGGAGCAGCGCGGTTCCGGACTGAGGTGCCTAGAACCGCTCGGCCACAGCGGCCGGCTGTGAAGTAAGGTATGATTTACAAACGCTAAAGGATAATTACAGAATATTGGTTCCGCCTTTTTGCAAACACACTGAGTTTTCTTTTTACCCAAACGTTTTCAGCAAGTATATGGCATCATCAGCAGGTTTTTTGTTTATTGAAAAACTATAAAAAGTGAAAATATTTTAGGTTATAATTGATTTAATAAAGTGAGGCCTAAAGAAAGTTTTTGCTTCTTACCGTGATTTTACATTGTATAGTTTTGCATGACCAACTGTATAGTGCCCTGCACTGATAACTTGTAATCTGCAAACCAAGCGACGTAGATGTAAATTTCATCGGCGATTTAATACAATTCCTGATTTTTAAAAACCTGATCTTTGGCATGTTAAAATGTCTTGTGTATTATTTGTTACTACTCACGTTTTGTTATGATTGAGTCTTCTTCTTTGTGATTCCCAGGGCACTGCACACACCCATCAATGTAATTTATTTCTTTATTAACACTTTTTTACTTCGCAAGATGCGGTGAGCACTATGTTATGTTTCCTAATCCCGTAGGCGTTCATTTTTTCCCGAGAGAGTTTGGCGCCGCACTTGAATTTTGCTTACTTTTTCTTTCTTTCTGTGCGTCTGTGTACGTGTGCGTGCGTATGTTAGTTCGTTTAGCTGTTTCAGCTACCTTTTCTGTACTGTTCCTTTAATGTGTTAAATAATGTGCCTTTACAGATTGCAGTCTTTTCATTTAAAAACTTGTTTCCCTTCTGCTATTGCTTTCAGTTTGTGGAACTTCTCTTCTATTGTTAGTTTGTGGTATTGGCTGTGGCTGAATTTCAGTATTTTTAAACCGGTTTCTACGGCAGTTGGGTGGTGGTTATGGGCTATTAGGTGGTCGGCAAATGTGCTATGGGTGCTGTTACTTTTTAAGACTCCGAGATGGTCTGAGTACATTATTTTAAAGTTCCTGCATGTTTCTCCAATGTATACTTACTGACAAAAAATGGTTCAAGTGGCTCTGAGCACTATGGGACTTAACATCTGTGTTCATCAGTCCCCTAGAACTTAAAACTACTTAAACCTAACTAACCTAAGGACATCACACACGTCCATGCCCGAGGCAGGACTCGAAACTGCGACCGTAGCGGTCACGCGGACTGAAGCGCCAAGGACCGCACGGCCACACCGGCCGGCTACTGACTGACAAGTGTTGCATATGAGTTCATACACTCCCGACCAGTTAAATTTTTATGTGGGTGTCTCCTGTGTTCTGAGGTTTTTCTGTGTTGTGTTGTCTGTCCTGTACGCTGTTTTAATCGCTGTTTCTTCAGTATGTTGCCTGTTCTGTAGAAAATTTTGTTATTATAGGTGAGTATATGCCATTTCGTTTTGTGTCTGTGTTGTTGCACTGTTGTGTCTTGCATGTGGTCATTGTTTGTAAGCTGTGTTGCTCTGTGATGTGTAAGGTTTTGTGTGTTTGTGTTTGTGTTTGTGTGTGTGTGTGTGTGTGTGTGTGTGTGTGTGTGTGTGTGTGTGTGTGTGTGTGGCTTTCGTTCGTTTTCTTTTACAGATTTGTCGATTTAATTTCTGTATCATCTGAGTCTTGTAACCATTTTCTTCTCTATCTGTTTTATTGTGTCTATCTCCTGTGTGTAATTCAGTTTGCTTATGGGTGTTCTGTTCAATCTGTTGGTCATGAGTTTGAAGCTTGCAGCACCTATAGCACATTTACACACCACCTAATAGCCCATAACCACCATTCAACTACAATAGAAACAGATTTAAAAATATTGAAATCTAGCCACAGCCTATACCACAAACTGACAATAGAAGAGAAGTTCCAAAAACAGAGGGCAGTAGCAGAAGGAAAACAAGTTCTTAAATGAACACTACACGCTGTACAGGCACATTATTTAACACATTAAAGAAACTTTACAGAAAAGGTAACACAAACAGCTAAAGGAAGTTACATACGCACGCACACGCACACACACTCACAGAAAGAAAATGTAAGCAAAATTCAAGTGCGGCGCCAAATCTCTCGGGAGCAAATGAACGCTGACGGTGTTAGGAAGCACAACATACCGGCAATTCTTATCGCATCTTGCGAAGTGAAACGGCGTTTATAAAGAAATAAATACATTAATGTGTGTGTGCAGTGCCCTTGGAATCCAAAAGAAGGCTCAGTCACAGCAAAACGTGAGTAGTAACAAATAATACATAAGACATTTTGACATGCCATAAATCCGGTTTTTAAAAATCAAGGGACGTGTTAAATCGCAGTTGAAATTTACATTTACATCATTTGGTTTTCATATTACAAGCTATCAGTGCACGAGACGATATAGTTGGTCCTGCAAAACCACATAATCTAAAATCGCGGTAAGAAGCAAAACGAACAAAAACTTTCTTTGGACCTCACTTTACTAAATCAATTATAACCTAAAATATTTTCACTTTTTATAGTTTTTCAATACACAATAAACCCACTGATGAAGTCACAGAGGTGCTGAAACATGTTTGAATAAAAAGAAAAAGCAGTGTGTTTGCAAAAGCGCGGAACCCATATACTATAATTTAACTGCAAATGCGGAAAGAAAGGACGAGAGCTGCAAATCCAAAAGATCAACATTTTGTCCCCCAGTCAGGCATTTCCCAGCAAGCTCTACAATGAATACAGGAACACCTAACCCTCAACATACTGTTTAATAAAAATTGCCTAACTCATAATGCAATTCCAAATTATATAAAAAAATCTGTAAATTGCATGTCATCTGCACCAAGAAAAGTGAAAAAAAGGCTGATAGTATGTGGCTAATACATGAAATTAGGTAACTGTACGCTAAAAGCAGTTGCTCGACAACTAACTTTACAAAACACATTTAGAATTGTCCAATAAATTTGCAATATCAGATCAGTTTAAGGAAATACCAGAGAGAGATAAAGCACAGATACAGAAAATAATGAAAGAAAAATAGAATAAACAAAATACAAAACTAAACAGAATTATAAACGGCACGAGCACACCGACTACAAACAGTTATCACAGTGAAAAACATCAATTCCATGACAGAATCATCAACCTAAGTGATATTAATCTCACCAAACAAGAAACAATCCTACTTGAAAAACGACCAAAACATGACATTAACACATACATATCACAAAATATCATAGAAGATATCATAACAGAATCTGAAAGCATTATGAAGGGGCAAGGAAGACTGGGTACACCAAATTTTAATGCAAAGGTGTCAAGAGAATTAGTTGCTGCAGAAATAACACATATAATAGGAACACACAAATTCACCATGATCTCTAATGAAAAAACACCAGAGGAAACCACAGCCAACAAGCTAAACCAAAAATTGAAACAAAACAGTGCCATTCTAACAAGAGCTGACAAAGGGAACATCACTGTGGCTATGAATGAAAAGGAATACGTAGATAAAACATTAGTATTTATGAAGGACAACAACATCACCAAACTGACCGGTGATCCAACGGCAGGATATCAGAGAAGCTCCCAACAAACGCTAAAAAACGTCAAAAGTACATTATCAAAAGGTCAAATAAAACGAATGACATAAAAAACCTTAGAGCACACACTCTAATATCCCTAGCAAAGGAGCACCAAGAACATACCCCATTAAGGCCGGACACTGACTTCAGAACTGATCCATCATACCACTTCGCTCAACATACACACACATTACAAATGAACATACACACTTTTGAAAACGACAGAAACCTAGAGAACTCAAGTCAAGAAGTAGGAAGAATCAAGAACATAGACATACCAGACACAGCAAGCCTCACATCATTTGATGTCAATATCAATGTACACTTATATTCCAATTCATGAAACAATCAGCATACAAAGACTAAAACAAGAAGGAACACGCCAGTCTCACATATTAATGAAGTAGTAACCACACTCTAGACCATAACAGCACAGAATTACTTTATGTTCAACAAAGAATTTTATTCCCAACATGAGGGATCACCAATTAGTGGCCTCCTAGCCAACGTACTCATGAACAACTTAGAGAACAGATCTTCACACACATAATAAGACCAAAAAATACAAAGTCGCATACTGGTACAGTTACGTCGTTGTCAAAACACGCCTAATTGATGAAATACAAACACACACACACACACACACACACACACACACACACACACACACACGCAAAGAGAGAGAAAAGAAGTAAACAAAATTCAAATTCGGCGCCAAACTCTCTCCGGAACAAATGAACGCCGGCAGTGCTAACCGCATCTTGGGAAGTAAACGGCGTTTATAAAGAAATACATTACTTTAATATGTGTGGAATGTCCTCAGAATCCAAAGAAGAAGGATTAGTCACAACAAAACGTGAGTAGTAACAAATATAACATTTTAACGCGCCAAAAATAACATCGTTAAAAATCAAGTCGTTTGGTTTGCAGATTAAAAGCTATCAGCGCAGGACACTATATAGTTGGTCCTGAAAAACCATATAGCGTAAAATCACGGTACGAAGTAAAACGAACGAAATCTTTCTTTAGGACTCACTTTGTTAAATCAATTATATCCTAAAATATTTTCACTTTTTATAGCTTTTCAATAAACAAAAAACCCACTGGTGATGTCACAGGGGGTCTGAAACATGTTTGGGTAAAAAGAAAAAGCAGTGTGTTTGCAAAAAGGTGGAACCCATAGCCTATAATTTAACTGCAAATGCGGAAAGAAAGAAAGATAGCTGCAGATCCGAAAGATTAATGCTACAGGATAAGTTTACAGCGTTATAAACAGAAGTAGAAAAAGAAGGACTGTATGAAGATATGCACAACGAGTATCAGAAATTAAAACTCCGGTAAGAGGAATTGAGGACTCAATTGCAACAGTTAACAGAATTAGTACCACAAACGCTAATACGTAAGAGACGAGGCTGGTTAGATGCAGGAGCGAAACTGTTAAAAAACTGTGCTTGGAACAGTAGTTAATGAGGGTATCAAGAATTTAAACAGTACAATTGGAAATGAGGAAGAGTTAGCAGAAGATATAAAAGCAAAAGTAGATTGTCACAACATACACTTAGGAAACAAAGAGCAAGTATATAATACTCAGAGTTACTAAAACTGTTCGGAACTTAACAACAGAATTATAACCATACGTGCAGTACACCAGAAATGTCTTAAATGGTGATGTAGAGAAAATACAAATCCGGTTAAGCAAGCTAGATGAAAAGATGGTAATTACTACATTGTTACAAACCTTTACGGATAGACGACAGAAGAATCAAGGTCGAAACTTCACATGAAGCGGTACATAACGCTGCTCAAGAGAAATTGAGTGCAACGGTATTATGTCTTCTTGAAATTTTGATGGCATTACAGAAAGCACAAAGACACTATGCCGAAGGGCTACAATATGTCGTAGCTATAACAAGAATATAGCTTTATTTTATCGCATAAATGAAGTAAGAGTTGATACTGTTCAAGGTAGCGAGCACATTAAAAGTCAATTTCCATTAGTAGGTATAAACGCATAATACCAGTGTTACGCTGCATGTCCATATCCGATTAAATGGAATACATTTGGAAATTGGATAAAAGTACAAACTAGTTTCTAAGTGGAGAAATGCTCATATAATTATGTCTGTAGGAAATTTGAAAGAAAATATTAGTATTTGTTCAACAAGGGTGATACAAACGTACAACCAGTCATGTGCTGTGCAGTTGCTTTTAGGGACAATGGAAGCAGTATAATGCGAAAAAAACCTTAGCTTCTTAGCTAAAAGTCTAGAAAGTTGGAAATTACTGGACTGACTCTGTATTTACACCTCAAACAGCAATTATCATTTGCTATGAAAACGGCAAACCAATCGGACAATGGATAGTTAACTAATGGAAATATCTGTGAAATACCAGGGAGACAATTTTACCTTTCAGCTACCATCACGGGCACAATGATGGTTAATAGGTCTCGAAAAAGTTGCATTGGTCAGAGGACCACCACACATTACCTAACCAAAACGTAACTTTTGCTAATGATAACTTAAAAATCCCACACTGCTACAATCCCTGGTCGAATTAATAACTTCAGAAAAAGGGCAAATTTCAGTCAGTCAGTCGAATAGTGAAACACGTGGAACAATATCACGAGAAATGACGAAAAAAAAATTACTTTTATTGTGTCAACGAAATGCATATCTAGGTTTTATTATTTATTTGTGCAACTTATTTTTGTACAAAGCATAAGATACCTTAGTGAGATGAGGCAATCATTCATCATATACCTATGTAATGGATACGAACTAGTAATAAGTAATGGAAGTGGAAAGTGTAACTGATATATGTAACCAGAACATAATGACGAAGTAGATTAATTAATATAACTATGGATCGAGACTTAGGTTGGGATAAAAAGCTGAAAAGGGTTGTACATTTTTAATAAAAGCTAGGTTAAGACTAATTAGTAGTAAGTGAAAAAGGGAAACTTCAGAACTAATTTCTTAAAGAGTACAGAATAGTAAGAGGTAGGAAGTTAGAAATTTTAATAAATTTCATTCCTATTGCAACAGGCAATATTAGGTTGAGAGAGAGAGAGGGGGAGAGAGAGAGAGAGAGAGAGAGAGAGAGAGAGAGAGAGAGAGAGAGAGAGAGAGAGAAAGAGAGAGAGGGGTGGGGGGGGGGGGGGGGGGGAGACAGACAGACAGACAGACACTGAAGCCGGAAGTGTTACCGTTATGTCACAAGTGGGTCAGGCCTTCGACACATTACGACACAGTCTGCCGAGCGAAAATACGCATTCAGCAGAAAGAAGACTGCGACACAAAGAAAAAGGGAACAGAGACAAGAATAGTTCTTAGCTCGTTAGCTCCTAAGACATGGTAGAAGAAACATTGTCTCTTACATAAGAAAAAGTAACGAGGATGTGATATAACAATTAACAGCCTGCCTGTACAGTGAAATACCAAAATGACACATACGGTCATTCGGAACCAAGCCTTACGTCATAGACTAGCGCAAGCTCGCTTTATATAGCACTCGAAAAATGGTTCAAATGGCTCTGAGCACTATGGGACTTTACATCTGAGGTCATCAGTCCCATTGAACTTAGAACTTTTGACGATCGCACGCGCGAATTGGACAGAATTTGGCACGATATCCTTGAGGTCGACATCGAACATTTCAGTCAATCAGTGCCAAGCCTAATAACTGTTTGCTTAAGGGGCAGAGGTGGACGAGCGCGTTACTGACTTGTTCAGTTCGTGAAGCTTTTTCTCTTGAGCCAGTCATCGCAGGCTGATGGGGAGGAAGCCAACGGACCACAAGACTGCAGACACCAGGTACATCGCTGTGAGTCATCAATGGCACAATCAATGGCACAGCCATACACCAAACGCGAAGGTTCCCCCCCCCCCCCCCCCCCCCCTCCCTGAACTACCACGTGGCCGTGGCCGTCCAGAGCCTGGTCTTCTTGCGACAGTACATTCTCGTTACCATCGCTAACAGCAATCGTGTGCAGTGGCTACATTCCTGCCAAGCCTTTCTGCAATGTCGCGGAGGGAATATCCAGATTCTCGTAGCGCTATTACACGACCTCGTTCAAACTCAGTGAGGTGTTGATAATGGCGTTTGTGTCATCTTAAAGACAGTCTTGACTAACATCAACTCACGATGTCCAGTCTCAAAGGTAACTAACGCTCACGACCGTTACAACGTGAATTTAAAGCAAACCTGATCTTCATCCTCATAATGGCTCTACTAGCGCAGCTCTTGTACGACTGGCGCGAAATGTGAATTGACATCTTCTTCCAGATATAAAAACACATCTGCCAACTTTCGTTTATGTTGCGCAACTTCTTCTTGGTGTTGCGGTTTTTTCCCCTCAGTGTATTACACGTTCACGAGCAATGCCTTTCAACCGTTAAAGAAGCCTCCATTTCTCGATTGTACCTGTTCTTTTCGCAGGAGGCCATCTCCTTGTCGCAACGTGCTGTTGAGAAGAGATCGGTCTGAGGGTGTACTGCTCCCGTATGTCAAACAAGACCCAATCGTTTGTATGGGTGGATTTTGTATCTTACGACTCGGAAACAATTCCGCTTGTTGCTGCCAGCACCTACAGTGCTTCTCTTGTTGTCTTTTCCTAAGGATGTAGACAATGATGAGCCAAAACATTATAATCAATTGCTGAAAAGCTTTTTCCATCTTCGGAACGAAATAAATCAGTGATTCTGGTATCAGGGATTCGACATATTGTTGGTAGGTTTGTGGAGGTACGTGGCATTAGATGTCTACGCACAGGTAATGTCATTCGCGTAAATAACGGGCCGCTGATTTGCGTACGCGATGATTGCGCCCGATAGCGACCCAGAAGGGTCCGATAGGATTTACATCAGGCGAATTTGGTCGCCGAGACATCAACATGAGTTCACTATAATGCTCCTCAAACTACTGTAGTGCGGCTGCTGTTCTATCTGCTTATATTTGGAATCATCCTGAGAACATTCTTATATTACTTGATAATGGCCAAATAAGCCGACACTCTGTAACTAGTAAACAAGTACTAGGGGAAAAAACTGAAGTTTGTTTGCTTTTCAGTCTTAGTTACTTTCAGGTTTCTGACAATATGTTCTTATAGCATCGATTAGGGTAAACCTATCGTACTATGCTTTGGTTCTTCAATGAATTCTGTAACAACGTCACTTCATTTTTTTATGAAAGAGGCTATGGAAGTTTGAGTAGAAAATACTATTTCATTGAAATAACACTCTCTCAAATCACATCCATGCGGTACGGAGATACGCACATTAAGAAAACTGTGAGATACGTAGACCTCTGTCCGGCTTAGGGCAGGTACCTTAGGTTATTTTGCTTCCTTTACATCAAGCAGATCCACTTGCTGCTGTTTAATGCTTGACTGTGATTTTCTACTGTAGCTGCTTCCTGTCCCTTCACAATTCTAGCCAATACGTCAGTTCCTCGTCGGCGGGACGTTTCTTACAACAGAGTAATGTCGTGTATTTATAGGCCATATTAAGTATGCTATGTCAGTTATTAACTAAAATAGGCGACTAGTAAACAAAGAAAGTATTCGTTCTTGCGACCATCAAAGATTTCTCCTCCGTAAAATGAACAACACCACAACGAGAACATACGTAAATCATCTGCTACTTACATGCTCGCGACATGAGGCAGCGATACAGATTTACAGGAATTTCTCAATACACACTAAGGTTGACAAAAGTCGTGGGATACCTCCAAATATCGTGTCGGACCTCCTTTTGCACTGCGTATCGCAGAAACTCGACATGGCATGCACGCAACAACTCGTTGGAAATACCCTGCCTCTATAGCCATCCATAACTGCGAAAGTGTTGCCGGTGTAAGATTTTATGTACAAAATAACGTCTTGATTGTAGTGTTCGATGGGAGCCATGTCGGGCGATCTGTGTAGTCAAATCATTAGCTCGAACTGTGCAGAAGTCCTTCAAACCAATCGCGAACAGTTGTGTACCAATGATTTGCAGCATTGTCATCCATAAAAAATTGCATCGTTGTTTGCGAACGTGAAACCCATGAATGGCTGCAGTGTTGCTTGTCTGTTAGCAGTGACAGATCTACGCAAACGCAGCTGCTCTCAGTCGTTAAGTGAGCGCCGTCGGCCACTGCGTTGCCCGTGGTGAGAGGTGATGCCTGACTGAAATGTGGAATTCTCGGCACACTCTTGATGCTGTGGGTCGCAGAATACTGAATCCCCTAACGTTTCCCGAAATGCAGCGTCCTATTCGTTAGCTCCAACCACCATTCCATGTTCAGAGTCTGTTAACGCACGTCGTGCCGCCATAATCACGCCGGAAACCTTTTCACGTGAATCACGTGAGTGCAAATGACAGCTCTGCTAGTTGCCAATAAGAGTAACAGCAATACTACATGTTTTTGGTGTCGCGATATTATTTCCCGTTTGTTAGTATGAGGTCATCATCGGACGTTTGTGGAAATGAGATACCTAGTCAAGAATTTTACGTGTGATCAAAATTATACTTAACTAGCTACCAACCCCTGCTTCGTGAAGGTAGCACTAATTATCAACTTTCAGGTAATTTGCCTGTCGTAGCGGTAGTATATTACATACACAAACCTTCCTCCTGAATCACTCTGTTAATGGAAATCGTTCCAAAATTCCTTTAGTAGTTCGTGAGATTAGCCTTCGTGAACAGACAGAAGAATTTGGCTGGGTACTTTAGGATACATATAGATTAAGACTCTAATATTTCTTTCTCATTAAAATAATTTCAATACTCTACCTTTTCCCACGTTCCAAGTCTATACACTGAGCTAATCGTAAAAGTAACTGTATTTTAGATTTACTTGAATTTTTATGTGTGGAATATATTTACTAGCGTAACAACTTTTTGAAATAGTGTACTCCCCATGACTACTTTGTAAACTTCAAACGCCGGCCGGTGTGGCCGTGCGGCTAAAGGCGCTTCAGTCTGGAACCGCGTGACCGCTACGGTCGCAGGTTCGAATCCTGCCTCGGGCATGGATGTGTGTGATGTCCTTAGGTTAGTTAGGTTTAATTAGTTTTAAGTTCTAGGTGACTGATGATCTCAGAAGTTAAGTCGCATAGTGCTCAGAGCCATTTGAACCATTTTAAACTTCAAACAACAAATAAATTTTATGAAAAGTGTATCGTATGAGAAGCACAATAAGTCATCCTTCTCATAACACGTCCAACTATTCCACGAGCCACTAACAGAAACATGAGTGGATGCATTTCGTGACACACGTCCTGTGATATCAGGAGAAGAAAGAACGTGCTTGGGTTAGCGCACGAAATTTGTTGTGCATAACACGGCAGAAGTTTTAAGGAATTCTGGACCATAACTCATTTATTGTGTACAGCCTTCATTTATAGTGCGTGTAGAAATGACACATGTCACACAGACCTTTTTTTTCCTTTCCACTACTGACTTAAACGGCAGAGGATTGGGAAACAGCTCAAACAGCTATGGTCTAGCTTTTCGAAGACGATCTGCATCTGTCATTAAGAACATAATATAATTAACCGATGTATGACATTAACTCTATAAAAGCATCAAAGAGTTTCGCTGTGAATATGGAGGAAGACTTGTTAAACTGACGGCCAAAAATGCTTCGAGAAATGGCAACTAGGACGTGCAATGCTCTCAATACCTGAGCAAGTGCCAGCTAAGTTTCAAAGCGGAGGTAATCATTTCCATTTCTGAGTATCTACAGCTATCCTCAGAACTTTGACTTATGCGCTGTGGCTTATCGGCAAACTTTTTGCCCGAAGTTGCAAGAGTGATGAGCACTCTTTAAGCTCCATTTAATGAAGAAGAGTAGAATCCGTCTGTGATAGTGCCCTGGATCATGATTTAGCAAATTTGATATCTACAGTGATGCAGAAACCTGTTTCCGTGAGACGCATTATGAGGAATAATCACAATTACCTTATCAGATGAAATAAGTTCGTGACTTAACGGATATATATACGTTAGAGATGTTCGTCAATGAAATACTGAGTTCAGTACTAAATAAATTTGAAATTAGCTTGAATTGCACTCATTCATCACTATTGCACATTTATTGATGTACCAAAGAGACCGAGAGACCGCGTAAAAATTCGGAATTTCGATTTGGTCTGTGTGTCATCAACACGACAGTGACAACTTTTCTCCATTATTATCAATGTCTGATTCAAAATGGGTAATTATGTCAGCCCCCGTGGTGTACCAAATTAACTAATCAGAATGATTATTTACATGCTGCCAGAAACCAACCTTGTATCAATAGAAGTATAGTTTACTCTTTCAAATCAGAACCGCAGCAAATTTGGAACATTATGGGGATTTTGGAAGGATGCATATCTCGACTTTGGTGTGAATCATGTTACAGACATCCTTATTTACAAATACTGGGATCTCACTAACTTCTCAGTAATTTAATGGAAGGCTCACTTCAGTCTATAGTATACCTAACTGTTCCAACCTTGGCTTAGTAACTTTTTGTAAAAGCACAGTGCCTTAAGCCGTAATCTGTAGTATTTTTCTGCACGTACGCGTCTTATTTCGGACAGGGGTGTCGCCCCAATAGCACTTGCAGCAGCAGGCACCCGGGGTCAGTAGTGGGTTTAGAGTGAGAAGCTGAGGATGGTTGAGTTATCATCTCGGTACAGAATTGCAGGAAATGGTCACATGAAAGTTAACTTGGGAAGTATTATTAAACAGTTATATCGAAGAGTATGTAATTTAATATGTAAAGGTTTATTAGATGATGTGTATTGGAAAAATCTTCCGCGTTGGGCAGAAGTAAATTTACGATTTCAGATGTCAAACGACGCTATAGGCCTACACGTGAACAACCATTGTTAGCGTGGAGACTAGCACGTGGAATAAGTTATAGATAACCTTATTCCATTCATAATCAGATTCGTACTGGACCAGCTGGAAGAAATTGTGACTGCTCTGGAATAAACGAATTTGAGTTTGTGTATTATGTTAGTGTTTTTGAGGAGAACATATTTAAACCTGTTCTACTGATCGAATATTAATAAACTAAGTGAATGGACATTGTCTTTTATTGCAGAGGATCCTTGGTGTTACTAATAATTAGTTTTGTGTCTTAGCTAAAGGCACATCGCGGGCAGTAGGCACAGGATTTCATCAGATTGCCGGTCTGCTCTATTTGTTGTCTTTCTTAGAAAGATCCGATTGCCTTCAAGTGAAATGAAATATCGTATTTCAAAAATGGCGGTGGATCAATCAATAGGTTTTTTAGTTTTCGAAATAAGTCACTAATGACGTAAAGGCAGTTCGTTATCGTCCGCAGAAAATTTGATGAGAGAAATCGCCAGTCCCACAGTAAACTGCTTAATTTTATTCAAAACACGGCTGAGCAACCGGGACTGTTTCACTTGACGTACTAGGTTTGGTTGGTTAAGGAAACGTACATTTCTCTCTTTAAGTGTGGCTGATACATAAAAAGCAAGCCTGAAAAATATCTAGCGGCTCTCGTGGGAACATATGTTCCTATTTACACTTTGAAGATCCAAAATGCACCTCGAAGACTACTAAACAGAAAATGAAAGCTACACATCAGGAATTTGTGAGAGCATGACATTTTTTCCATTTAGTAAGGGATATAGCCATCACTCAGACCGAATCGAAATATTTAATATTGAACACTCGAGTGCAGTTTCATTAAACATATACACTACTGGCCATTAAAATTGCTACACCATGAAGATGACGTGCTACAGACGCAAAATTTAACCGACAGAAAGAAGATACTGTGATATGCAAATGATTAGCTTTTCATAGCATTCACACAAGGTTGGCGACGGTGGCGACACCTACAACGTGTTGACACGAGTAAAGTTTCCAACCGATTTCTCATACACAAACAGCAGTTGACCGGCGTTGCCTGGCGAAACGTTGCTGTGATGCCTCGTGTAAGGAGGAGAAATGCGTTTTCGACTTTGATAAAGGTCGGAGTGTAGCCTATCGCGATTGCGGTTTATCTTATAGCGATATTGCTGCTCGCGTTGGTCGAGATCCAATGACTGTTAGCAGAATATGGAATCGGTGGGTTCAGGAGGGTAATACGGAACGTCCTGCTGGATCCCAACGGCCTCGTATCACTAGTAGTCGAGATGACAGGCATCTTATCCGCATGGCTGTAACGGATCATGCAGCCACGTCTCGATCCCTGAGTCAACAGATGGAGACGTTTGCAAGACAACAACCACCTGCACGAACAGTTCGACGACTATTGCAGCAGCATGGGCTATCAGCTCGGAGACCATGCCTGCGGCTACTCTTGACGCTGCATTACAGACAGGAGCGCCTGCGATGGTGTCTCAACGACGAATCTGGGTGCATGAATGGTAAAAAGTCATTTTTTCGGATGAATCCAGGTTCTGTCAGCATCATGATGGTGGCATCCGTGTTTGGCGACATCGCGGTGAAAGCACATTGGAAGCGTGTATTCGTCATCGCCATACGGGCGTATCACCCAGCGTGATGTTATGGGGTGCCATTGGTTACGCGTCTCGGTCACCTCTTGTTCGCATTGACGGAACTTTGAACAGTGGACGTTACATTTCAGATGTGTTACGACCCGTGGCTCTACCCTTCATTCGATCCCTGCGAAACCCTACAAAAAAAATGGTTCAAATGGCTCTGAGTACTATGGGACTCAACTGCTGAGGTCATTAGTCCCCTAGAACTTAGAACTAGTTAAACCTAACTAACCTAAGGACATCACAAACATCCATGCCCGAGGCAGGATTCGAACCTGCGACCGTAGCGGTCTTGCGGTTCCAGACTGCAGCGCCTTTAACCGCACGGCCACTTCGGCCGGCTGAAACCCTACATTTCAGCAGGATAATGCACGACCACATGCTGCAGTTCCTGTACGGGCCTTTCTGGACGCAGAAAATGTTCGACTGCTGCCCTGGCCAGCACATTCTCCAGATCTCACACCAATTTAAAACGTCTGGTTAATGGTGGCCGAGCAACTGGCTCGTCATAATACGCCAGTCACTACTCTTGATGAACTGTGGTATCGTGTTGAAGCTGCATGGGCAGCCGTACCTGTACACGCCATCCAAGCTCTGTTTGACTCAGTGCCCAGGCGTATGAAGGCCGTTATTACGGCCAGAGATGGTTGTTCTGGGTACTGATTTCTCAGGATCTATGCTCCCAAATTGTTTGAAAATGTAATCTCATGCCAGTTCTAGTATAATATATTTGTCCAATGAATACCCGTTTATCATCTGCATTTCTTCTTGGTGCAGCAATTTTAATGGCCAGTAGTGTATCTGGTAGAGCGTACCACTTACTTTCCCACTGATGACGTCAGCGACGAGTCGTGGCAAAGATTTACACGCGACACCAAAAGCGTTGGAGTTCTCTCGATTCATGATCATCCAAATGTCACCCAAAACTTTCAGTGGACGGTCGCAGCTGTCTCCAGACACGCACATTTCACTCGACTGCGTCTCACACATGAGAAACGATGGCAGATGTATTTACACCATCGCCATTACATTCATTGCAAACACCCACCACGCGGAAATAGTTCCACAACCGGCGTGAGCCACGCCCTTTTGACGATCTTGATTTGTCTCTTATCTGTCGTTCGACGTTCTCATACCTTGCAATCGGAGTGTAACATCGTGTAGTGATACTTGTCAATGCAAATGACATATTCTCAGGTTCAGGGCCTCCAAAGGTGGTAATCCTACAAGCATGAATATCTGTGACGTATAGTGGCCAGCGGTGTACATGCGGAGCAGTTGTCAACTCTATGCGCCATTGCGACAGTAGATCCTCTCCATCACAACAAATACTTCTAATTCAGCTGATCATGAGTGTATTATATTCATTTTATCTAACTGTATTTTAATTGGACCTTTGTATCATTAACATAGTCATAGAAAACGACATAACGCATCCAGACACTTTATAGCAAAAAATATCAAAATGATCTCTGTAATGAAAACACTAAAATAGTAATAAACCCGATTCTTTAAAGCATCGAGCTCCTTTATACAAAACAGCTTCAAGCGTTAATGAGCTAAACATTTGACGTTAAGATTGTAAGCAAGAAGAAGATCAGAAATGTTTTGAAATTACGTGTAAAGGTTGTTGGAAGTAGCTAAGTGTTCTCATTCTCAAATACTGGATGAATAAAGTCTGGGAATTTGCTCGTCAACTGTTAAGCTACCTCAAAGCATATAGTTTCTAACTGTAATACTTGCCTTACTGTGTCAAACTTTAAACATAAGATTATACTTCTTAATGAGTAGATTATGACAACATTTAAAATTTTTAAATTCGGTTAGTAATTAACGGAAATACTGAAAATCAAATTTTTGTTGCCCCTGGAAGCCGTTACACACGCAAACTGCAACAGGCACTGGATTCTGTGGTCCGTGACAGTCGCTTTCGAATATAGATAAAAACATGTAACACATACATTTGTTTAATTTTCTCAACATTGATACTATGCTAGGAAAGAGGGAGACGGAGGAAACGAGAACCATTCACCCGTTCTCATGGAATACCACGGAAATATCAACCAGAATGGATAGATCAGGTAAGTATATCTGGATCCCCTTCGTGTGAACAGTTTTTGATACATTCAAATTGCGTTTAGTGATTTACAGTAATTGTAACAGATAAAGGAGACTAGGGGGATTTACGTCCAATGCAGCCTGCCTCCCACAATCTCAATGAAAGGTACCATGATTCATACTCCCGGGAACGAGACACCATCGTACACCCTTCTAGCGATATTACCTATATATCAACAATACAGTCTGTTCCATTCATTTCCGTTATATAGATCCAGTGATGAATAAGGGCACCTAAAACTTTCCTGCAGCCAACGAGATAAATTTTCCATTTGAAAAGCCATCAAGTTGTGTTTGCCGACCAGTAGTTCATCTTTAATAGTCTTCAACTTTTGTGGATGGACGTTGGAAACAGTTGTAGCACACGTTCTTTGAAAGAACGGTATTGCTACAACAAGGGCCCTTTGTCCGTCTGCTGTTCACTGAATATATGATACTGTTCTATTCAACAAGTTCTTCTTGTCATCTATAGATTTCATTAGCAAGCAAGTGTACTATGATGCCAGTGTTAGAATCCTAAGATTGTTAACTGGGCTTACGTGAGCGTCGTGAATTGACACTAACGATGTGCGTGAATCTCGGCTTGTGGAGTAAAGTATAGTTTGTCTGAAATGAACTGCCGCAAAATGTTACGCATTTTGACATCAAGGAATGGAAGTTTCTATCAATTTCTACTGCTGACAGCTATAGTTTCAGGCATATTATTAATTTATATAAGGAAAGTTAGTGATTTTCGCCATACCAAGTGAGAAGGGCGTTCTGCGAATGTGATTCTCGTTTTTGGTTTTGTTGCGTGTGGGAAAAGGTGTTGATATTAGTCTTTGGTGGATTACATAAGAAGGTGCTAATTATAAAACGTGGTAGCAGTTTTTTTTTCTTGTGCCTCCATTCCTATATACACATTTATATCCGACCTTCGAATTTTTATTTGTGTGTGAATGAGACCAAATGGTGCAAATGGCTCTGAGCACTATGTGACTTAACTTCTGAGGTCATCAGTCCCCTAGAACTACTTAAACCCAACTAATCTAAGGACATCACACATATCCATGCCCGAGGCAGGATTCGAACCTGCGACCGTAGCGGTCGCGCGGTTCCAGACTGTAGCGCCTAGAACCGCTCGCCCACTCCGGCCGGCGAATGAGACCACTTCAGCCAGATTTCTTTTGACGTCTTACATGCTGATGCAGGTTTCGTCTCTTTATCATTCTTTAGCTGGATAAACCATAAACATTTGTGTATATTTTGATATAAATTACATGTTTACAACGAAATTCATAGGAATTCGGTAGCTCTAAATACGTTTGCGAGTTATACAGATGGGGAATAGAATTTTTCTATCGATAGCAGTTTTCTCATGAGATCTGTGTACTATATGTATGTGTTAAGCAGTATATTCCCACTTTATATTGCTCATTACCCTATCACGAATCTACAGCTTGTTAAATATTCGGTGAATATATTCCTAATAGGAACGTCTCGCACAACTGAAGTCCGTTTAGTAGCTTAAGTGCGTTTTTCGATACAGTGTCTCTTTGTCCACTGGATACTGAAGTTCGAGGTGTCGCAAATGTCAGATTTTGTCTGCTGTTTTAGATTCAGCTTTTTCTGCCAATATTTCTATGTGAGTTCAAGACTAAATATTAACTCTGTCGAGATAGCGTTCCCCGTTTCGTAATGAGGGTAGATGTAAAGGAGTCTTCTTTATGTAACGTAAAAATGTTGAAGACTTGAACTATACGATTAACGAATCAAAGCTACAATCATTCACAGAAATACGAGGGCTATTCGGAAAGTAAGGAACGATAGGTCCCGAAATGGAAACCACAGCGAAAATCAAAACTGTTTTATTTGTAACGGTTAACTACACCTTCCAGCTACTTCTCTGCACAGTCGCCGCTCAGAGTTAGATATCCGTCGTAGCGTTGTACCAACTTTTCCTCGTTACAGAAGACAGCTGCCAGTGCTTTTCGACAATTTTCTGCTCTGGACTGCAGCTCGTTGTCTGTGCCAAAATATTATCTTCGTAGCCAGCGATTCATTTGAGCAGAGATGAACCTCAGGGGTAGCCAATTACGGGCTGTATCGTGGGTGATCAAACACTTCCCATCGAAAACGTTGCAGGAGCATCTTCATTGCCCCTGCAGAGAGCGGCCGAGAATTGTAGTGTAGAATGAACCGCATGACAGTTATGTTATGTGGATTGCATAGCTTCAGGCGAAATCTTTCGCCAGGCCCTCATACTTGGCGGGAAATGATAATTTCTAGCCACAATTATGTTCTCACTGTGAGCTCAGAGCTGAAAAGAGCGACATGATGCGATCGACAGGCCTACGAGACACAGTGCCCAACGCATCTGTGCTAAGCTTCATCAGATTTTCACTGTATTTTCCATTTCGCGACCGATCGTTCCTTACTTTCCGAATAACTCTCGTACACTGCAGTAAGAATGTTTAGAAAAAAGTAGTGGATCTATTACGTAAGCTCATAATAGAATGAACCCAAAACTTTATGTCAAAAATATAATTTAAATGGAACGCCACTAAAGGAAACATCCAAGCAAATATGAAATATACATTTTTGCAGTTGTTAACTGAAGTTGACTTCTGTAACAATCCCTTACAAAAAACTTTTGAATTCGTAGACCTAAAGGCATAGAAGTGCCAGTTATAACAAAATAGAACCAAAGGAAGCTTAATTGTCACTGACGAAAAGAAACAGCCAAAAGTTCTGGGAGAGAAGGCAAGTGCTATGGTATAGACATCGGATAGGCATTCTGTTCCAGGCCATGCGGTGGTCGCCCTCGTCTTCTGTGCGAGGAGATGTTTGATGATGCAGCTCTCTGCGCTACTCTATCCTGTGTGAGCCTCATACCCGAATCAACTTCTACAATACCCCACTAAATTGGTGATCCCTTGAAGTATCAGAATGTGTCCTACCAACCGACCCTTTCTTTTAGCCAAGTTATGCCACAAATTTCTTCTCTCCCTTATTGCATGCAGTACCTCCTCATTAGTTACTTGATCTACCCATCCCATGTACTGCATTCTACCGCAGCACAACATTTCGAAAGCTTCTATTCGCGGGCCGCGCTTGATTAGCCGAGCGGTCTAAGGCACTGCAGTGATGGGCTATGCGGCTGGTCCCGGCGGAGGTTCGAGTCCTCCCTCGGGCATGGGTGTGTGTGTGTTTGTCCTTAGGATAATTTAGGTTAAGTAGTGTGTAAGCTTAGGGACTGATGACCTTAGCAGTTAAGTCCCATAAGATTTCACACACATTGAAGCTTCTATTCGCCTCCTGTATAATCTGTTTATTGTCCATGTTTCACTTCCATACATGCCTAACCTCCAGACAAATACCTTAAGAAAAGACTTCCTAACACATAAAATCTTAAAATCTATAACCGATGTTAACAAATTTCTCTTTATCACAAACGTGTGACTTACCATTGGCAGTCTACATTTTATATCCTCTATGCATTGGTCATCATCAGTTACTGCCTACATAGCGAAATTCATCTACTACTTTCAAGGTCTCGTTTCCTAATCTGATTCCCTTCGCATCACATTATTTAATTAGATTACATTCCATTATTCTTGTTTCGCTTTTGTTGACGTTTATCTTACACCCTCCTTTCAAAATACTATTCATTCCTTTCAACTGCTCTTCCAAGTCCTCTGCTGTCTCTGACAGATTCACACTGTAATCGGCAATCTTCAAAGTTTTGATGCTCTCCCTGAACTTCAGTCTCTTCTCCAAATATTCCTTTGGCTTCCTTTACTGCTACCACAATGTACGTGTTGAAAAACATGAGGGATAACAACCTTGTCTCACTCCAGTTTCAACAACCATTCATTCCTCTCGACTCCTATACATGGCGTCTAGTTTTTGTATTTTATCCCTGCTATCTTCAGAACTTTAAAAGAGATTATTCCAGTCAACGTTGTCAAATGGTTTCTCTGAGTCTAAAAATTGTATAAACGTCTGTTTCCTTCCCTTAATCTACCTTATAACATAAGTCGTAGGGTCAATATTGCCTAGCGAGTTCCTACATTTTTCCGAAACCCAAACTGATCTTCCACGAATCTGGCTTCTACCAGTTTCTCCCTTCTTCTGTAAATTCGTAATTAGTGTTGTTATCTTACAACCAAGTATTATTAAACTAATAGTTCAGTTATACCCTCACCTGTCAGGACCTGCTGTCTTTGGAACTGGAATTATTATCTTCTTCTTGAAGTATGAGATTGTTTCTCCTTTCTCATACATCTTGCGAACTAGTTGGAATAGTTTTTTTAAGGATGGCTTCGGTTATAGAGACTATTTGTAAGTCCACCTTCAGTGTCGTTGGCCAACGCATATTGCTAGTAGACATCAAGCCAATCGCTCGAGAAGAAACGAGCAAATTACTGTGCCGCGTTTTTGAGCCATAGAACAGAGCTGGTGCCTTAGCAAAGCAACCATGAAAAGTTCTAGTGATATGACTAATTTAATCAAATGATTGTTTATTGTCAATGAAATTTCATTTTCTACTATTATTCTTTAATTATATGTACTTCCTTGTACGTAATTAGTTATGGTTACAATCATACATAATACATATGGCAGTAAAAAATTTCTTCTGTGCATGTGCGTTACAATTCTTTGCTGGTGGCGTAACTAGGCATATTCACCCACAAAAACGCTGTTGTATTGAAACGTATATTTTAACTCTCTATAGGAACTTCCCTATAGGAAGGAAATAATAGCAGCTATTGCGTATCTGAGCACTCAGTAATGTATTTTATAATTCATTGTTTTCATAAATTAAACTTTCTGCTGCTCTCACTTTCGTTGCTAGTAAAAATCCGCACAACAATCCTGTGAACAGAGCTGTTCCGGTAATTATAATTCAAAATACAATAGTTGTGTGAAAGTATACGTACGACAGATAGAAAGAAAGTTTAACAAAGATCGGAAAACGTAAGAATCTCACTGGCATGAACGTGTCATGTTTTAGCTCATCCCTAGAAGATCAGAAAAACACACAGCGAGAGACATCGAATAATACAATGCCTGTATGTCCTACGCACAACCGAAACAGGTACTCTGCTAAATATTTTAGAAGAAATAGAAATACACACATATTTGACGAAATACTGACGTACTGTATATGACACCTTTATGGTTGAGAAATGATGGTTCATCACAGGAGGTGCTGCATATGACCGACATCCCTCCTCCTTCTCCTCCTCCTTACCCTCACCCAAGCCCTCACCGGCATATACAAGTCAACACCGCCATTCTTGTTCGTGAATGTTGCTGCCAGTTACAGGGCGTGGATTTCACTGCAGATGTTCCCACGTAACTCGTCGATAACGCATGGTTTTATCTTATGGTCTTGTACTCTTTAACTTAAGGTGACCCCACACAGAGGGGGGGGGGGGGGGGAGGCAATTCAGGTGACATTTGGTGCCACAATCCTTTCGAAATCAGTTTGTCAGCGAAAAATCATTCCACCACAGCCCCACCCGCTTTAGACGTGTGTGTCATGTTGCTCAATTTTGCTGGTACTGCCAACCGTCAGTTACTCGTCATCCAAGTGGTGAACAAATTCATGAAACAATACCTGTTACCTTTCACTGGTGACAGTGTCAAACAAAATTGGCCCGATGATGCGCCGTTGAGATAATACACAAAACACGGATACGTTCCGTGAACGAAGAGGTTGTCGCTACTCCATAAACGTCTGTCTTGTGAGTTACTCTGTATCCTGACAAGTGGAACCACGCTTCATCTCTGTACCACGTGTCTTGCAATATTCCTCGCATTTCAGCGATAAAGCGTTTGACCACTGGCAGTATGTTAGCTTTTCGTCATGGTCATTCTATATCAGTTCAAGAACGACTGTAAACTTTCAGGTACAGAAGCATGCTTTCTTAGCAGCTGTGTGACACGTGCTACGAGGAGACTTTGTGACAAACGCCAATAACCGTGTCTTTACCTCAACCATATTTTGTTCCGATAACTGTGGTGACCCCAGCTGAGCATGTCTAACAATGTTGCCTTTGTCTCCAGCTTCGTCAGCAAGCCTTGAAAGCAATGTTTATTTGGTTTATGTTTTAAAAGAACCATTTATTCATATGAGTGGGGCAGTACCAGTTCAGGTGAAAATTATGATGTTACATCAAGGTCACGTCAACGCATCCGGGAATTACAATTTTGGGGTAATTTGTTCTAATTTTACTGATATTCTCAAAGATATCCTTATTTTCATTCTACGATATATGTGAACATATGATTTTAAATGTTTCACAATTAGCGTAACGTGACATTTAAGCAAATACACCCATATCCCACGTTAAACAAGTAGCACACTGCAGAAAAAACATACGAAATCTACAAGGAACTGGCTCCTGCATTGTTGCACTCACAACACATCACTAAATTAACACTATAAAACAGTTACCCCACTGGCATGGGATTGGAATAGGATAGAAAATCAGTAAAGCGACGTGGAGTCCTAAATTTAATCATCTCCAAGCGAGTCTCCAGACGGTTGAGGTCTTACTGGCACGACATTCGCCGCAGCTAGTCGCACGCGACAACTTGAAGGTTGGGGAAGTAAAGCCGAGGACGGTTGTTAATATCCATTCAGCTATTTGCAACTAACACGACCCAACACACATTAACAACTAGCAACTGCTGGAAACATTCCACGTGAAGTACAGCCGAGGACGGTTGCTACTATCCATTCAGGTATTTGCAACCAACACGACCCAACACACATTAACAACTAGCAACTGCTGGAAACATTCCACGCATCTTATCACTGAGAGAGACAGAGAATGGTCGTTTCCTCTGTAGCACCTGAGACAGCCAACGGTAGAGATAATACATGACTCCGGCTGCAGTAAGGCGAATAAGCTTAGTCCTGTCGTTGGTGAAACTGCCAGTTGACGCAGAATGCAGCCACTCGTAAAGACGCAAAATATTTTATTATGTGAGAGTATTTCTAGTGATGGGTCGTTAGTAATATTCCATAGCTAGAGCGCCAAACACTATCCGAACAGAAGTTTCCGGACACCTGTCAATATATTAGCGCTGAGAGATACAATGAGTCACTCGTAAGAGCCTTCAAATGTATTTTCTCAGGTGTTTCGGTATTTTTTGCAGTTACCTTTTCTGGAATTAGTAGCTGGAGACGATCTAAGCAAATACATGTAATCATGTCCTAAATGCTAGGCTAAGTGTCGATGGAAACCGTCGAATTTTTCCCTGCTACGAACAAAATGCTTTTAGGGAGAAAATGATTTTACAGCAAAATTTTACGTACTCATTCGATCCTATAGTCCCGAATTAGTGTATTCGATATTCGTTTAATCGGTATGTATTTTCAGACATTAAAAACTCGAAGTTTCCAGTACTCCAACATGGCAAAGCGCAATTCACCAATTAGTAATCTGCAGTGATTAACAATTGTAAGATGCTCTGTGACTCCTTTGTGGATAAGTTGAGCTCTCTTTCGGTTCCTTCTGAGGAATGCAAATCTGACATTTGCCATGTACACAGGTTAGATTAATAACTCCAGACTACATCTCGCTGTTGCGTTGGAATATCCACAGATTTCTTGGCTACTGTGGGGTTACCACTACGAGTTATTAACGATAGTGTAAACCCTATTAGGACTTCACATGGGCATGATAGCATAACATCTTGATTCCTAATGTGAAGCGTCACTTGCCGATCTTTGCACTAAGCCTTGATCATAATGAGACAGCCTCCTAGTGTACAACCATATCATCAGAGAATGGTTCCAGAAGATACTAACATCAAGTTACTATATGTAACAAAATGAATAGCAGCAGTTCCATTCCACTTTCCTGAGACAAGTTCAGTCGGAAGCTCGTTACTGATTATTTCTGTAAAGTGGAAACTTCGTCCATAGTCCTGTTTATCAGTATATCTTAATCCAATTAATTACATAGTACTACTCGTAACTTCAACGTCACAGCAGTAAAAGTGTCGGCCTTTATGTCCCATTTGAAATTGGTTGTCGATTGAATTTTTTTCCCAAGTCAAGTTTTTCATGGATTAATAACATCAAAAATATGCCATAGCTCGTTTAGTTTGCATTTGTATCGCATGTGAGAGAGGATGATCAGTGCAAGGTGACTGCTCGGGATTTGAAGGCTATTCAGTCGTGCTTAAAAAGTTCGTCAATTTTGAACATCAGGTTAAAAATTCTGTTGCGGTTCCTTCAATAATTTCATTTCAGATGTTTATAAATGCCTCTACTATGCTCAAAGTGAATCTTTCAGCTCCTGTCCTGTACACCGAAAGGTGTTCCATTAGCTTATTGAAGAAACGGTATATGTTATCAAGATGCCTGGTAGGTAGGCTTTGTTCCTGAACGGCTAAGTATTTTTACTGAATTGAAAAACACAAAAATCCACAGGTCAGAAAGAAACCTCTTTTCTGAGTCGTACAGAAACAGCACTGCCTAGAATCTTAACAGCGTACACAGTGAGGTAATCTTCTTAAAGGAACGTCGGCACCACATTACTTTTAAACGAGGTACTCTTGGGTAATCAGGCAGAAGATCACTCTGGTGAAGAGCGACCCTTGACGAGATGACACGGTTTCACTTCCCTCTAACAGCGCATATGCTGCTTTTAATATTTATTGCAGGCTAGAAGAGGGAAAACGGACGGACTCTCAGGCCAAGGTATCTGACTAGTGAGTGCATCGTATCTACCAAGACTAGGTTCTTTAGTAATCTGGCAGTCGGTCCCTGGCAAATGCACTGTTATCAATTAGCAGCGGTTCATTTGAGTACACGTGTGACTTTAGAGAGTGAGTTGTTTGATGTGGGCAAGTGGAATAGCAATAAATATAGAATGTAGACTGAAAAGAAAGCACGGGAAAACTCGTTTAAACTAAGAATATCATTAAGGGATGTGGATGTGGGTGAGGGTGATGGGTGATGCGGTGATATTAATGCTCTAATTAAAAATGGAAGAAGTGAGTAAAGTTAATAATAGGGAGTTATTAACAAGAGGGAGTTATTAACAAGAGGGTTATCTACCCTCTGTAAAAAAAACTGAGTGAATAGATCAACGAAGAACCTAAACGGATGTCATCGGACGTCCACCCCGAACAAATTGAAAGAGCAATATAGAACAAAGTTGAGATAAAAATGTGGTCAGCGTGACAGAATGCCATGCCAAGATGTCCGGATCCGATTCCCGGCTGGGTAGGAGATTTTCTCCGCTCAGGGACTGGGTGTTGTGTTGTCTTCATCATCATCTCATCATCTCCATCGACGCGAAAATTGCTGAAGTGACGTCGACTAAAAAGACTTGCACTAGGCGACTGGTATACTCGACGGGAGGCCCTACTCACACGACGTATCATTTTCATTTGCCAAGTCTGAACTACATTTTCGTGGTGAACAGAGAGACACTAACCTTAAAGGTTGAAATGTTTGTCACATACCTCCTGTGCGTACTGTTTACATTAAAAAGCTCCACAGCTTCCGATTACTTCCATCAGATACTACTTTTCCTAGTTATCTATAAATCCGTGCGGTGTTACGATAGCTGCAATTGTAAACTTCTTCTTACATATGGATCTACCCAACGAATTATACGACGGCCATCCGTAAAGTAAGTTCAGATAGGATGCGAAATGAAAACGACAGTGAAGATCCGCTGAAGTCAGGCACAGATGTGTTGGCCAGTGTCTCTAGTCGATTGCGTCACGTCACTGTCTTCAGTTCAGAACATACAGTGAACACGTAAATATGCCTAGGACAATAATGTCTCCCGCCAAGTACGGGAGCCCGCTACGAAGTTTCTCCTGGTTTCAAGGAATCATGCATTTCCCTCTTCATGACAATTCTCGGCCGCACACTACATGGACTTTGGGGACATCCCTGAAGTTTTTTCGATGGGAAGTGTTTGATCACCCACCATCCAGCCTGGACGTAGTTCTCTTTGATGTTCATCTTTGCTTACATGAACCCCTAACAACGTAGACAACATTTTGGTACAGACAACATTTTGGTACAGACAACGAAGTGCAGACCAGGGTAGAGAAGTGCGGGAATGCACAGATGGCTGCTTTCTATGACGAGAGTACTGGGAAGTTGGTACGACGCTGAGACAAATTCTAAGTTGGACAGGCGACTAGGTAGAGAAGTAGCTGGAAGGAGCAGCAAACTGTTAGGAAAAAAAAAAGTTTTGGTTTTTACTGTGGTTTCCATTTCGCGATCAATCGGACCTTACTTGCTAGTTTTTCCCAGTCACAGCAACACTGACAACTATGCTACACCATGGTTTTGATTCCACGTCTGTGAGTTGTAGTATCTGTATGTGTCACTATTTCCAACAATGTTAATGTTTTACGACAGGGCACAGCGTAAAATAATGTGATTAGGAGAATTAATGAATCATATTAACCTCCTCTGTGTTACTACAGATGACGTATTAATGATCCCATTTGTTCTGGGCATGCATTCCACGAAAGACGTCTAGTTGCTTTCACCGCTCTGAGTGAAGTGCATAGATTTCTGTTGATTTCGACCAACCTACACCCCTTTAAAGTTGTCCCCTGCCCAGACAGCAGCACGTAGGTCGTAGATGACTTATTCTGAGGCTGTAATGAACTGTTAAAGAGGAACTGATATAATGTAAATAATTGGTTCGTTCACTATCTAGGTATGCCACTCGTATTTATTTTAGCAGAACAGGAAAAACTGCAAGTTACAAACCTTATCCGCTGTATTGTCAATAAGTCACATGTTATTAATACACCGAAGTGCCAAAGAAACTGGTTTAGGCATGTGTATTCAAATACAGATATATGTAAACAGGAAGAATACGGCGCAGCGATCAGCAACGCCTATATAAGACGACAAGTGTCTGGCGCAGTTGTTGGATCGGTTACTAATGCTACAATGGTAAGTTATCAAGATTTAAGTGAGCTTGAACGTGGTGTTATAGTCAGCGCACGAGCGATGGGACACAGTATATCCTAGGCAGCAATGATGTGTGGATTTTCCCGGAGAATCATTTAACGAGTGTACCGACAATATCAGAAATCCGGTAGAACATCAAATATCCGATATCGCTGCAACCGGAAAAAGATCCTGCAAGAACGGAACCATCGAGGACTGAAGAGAATCGTTCAACGTGACAGAAGTGCAACCCTTCCGGAAACTGCTGTAGATTTCAACGCTGGGCCATCAACAAGCGTCAGCGAGCGAACTATTCAACGAAAAATCATCGATATGGACTTTCGGAACCGATGGCCTACTCGTGTACCCTTGATTACTGCATGACACAAAACTTTACGCTTCGCCTGGACCCGTCGACACCGACACCGACATTGAATTGTTGATGACTGGAAAAATATTGCCTTGTCGGACGAGTCTCGTATCAAATTGTATCGAGTGGATGGACGTGTACGGGTATGGAGAAGAACCTCATGAATCGACGGACCTTGAATGTCAGAAAAGGCAGATTCCCAATAAAATTTTATTGTTAGAACCGTAAGTGTAATTCACACACTAAATGAACTGCTTATTAATCCATTTTTCGACCAATTCTTGAGAAATGGCAGAGACGTCTGACCCCTACGAAGTTGGTCTAACATAAGAAATAGAGGAACTCAAAGATGCGGATTGTGTTTTGTCACTGGTTCATTTAGTCAACATTATGGCCACAACGGAAAAAATTACAGAAATATAGGTTTGTGAATAAGCGGACTACAAATGTTGATGTAATATTTGCCACAAAAACGTACTTTTGCAAACGGAAAAAATACGGAAGAATCGAGCTAAGCAAGGATATTATTTCAATTTTTTTTCAATTTGTGGCCTTCGAACATTATCCACTCAGCCAGCTAATGATACGTGGCTTGTTACATATTATAGTAACACTTACGCATTAAATAAGACAATTACGCTCTTGACGAGAACACAATACACGCAATCCAGGCATATGATAGAATATTTACGGTCGTTGTAACATATTACTAATACTTACATAGTTATGTGTTCGCTGTTAAAAAAACCATTCGTTGTAAGTTGTGTATTTATTCTGGTGGGAAATTGTTGCCCACGAAGCACTGAGCACTGTATTAAACTAATTGTCATGTAGTATCACAGTTGGTAGCCGACAATAAAGACAAGAAATGAAGTACAGTGCAGAAATAATACAGGAAAAGGGAATCGTAATGATTGAACGTCGCGCAACAAATAATTCATTTGGCGTGACTCAGGCAAATGACACAACATCCTCGGCTACTGAAAGTGCCAGACAAACGGGTCAAGACTGGTTGGCCGAACAAGTTAGGACACACTTGCCTGCTGATGCAGCGAGTACTACGGCCGTGACGTCATGGGGGCTACATTATTCTGTCGCGAAACAGTATGACCAGAGGCGCAAAACTATCGACACAGCACAAAAGGGGAGCTGCCACTTTTCCACTTGTGTGGAAAAAGCCAGTACCGTAGCAAAACAAGGACGGGGCAGTCCCATCTTAATATTCCTCGTTTTGAGTTAGAGGTATTGCAGTCTGGCAGTAACCAGCTATGAGGAAGCACATACGACGGTCCACCGTTTCGACAGTGGACGTACTGGATGAGAGACCACATCAGGTGTAATCTGACTGTGATGTAATAGCAGATGCACGAAATGTGGTTCCTAGTACCGTCTGCTTTAAATTAGCACCAAATTTCTGTGTCCCTTCCATGGGGACCAATATATTTCTCTGCCTTAGTGAAGAGTATAGAAATAATAGTAGATTAAAGCCTGAACTGTACAGAGCACATAACTGCGATCTACCAGAAACCATTAATATCTCTACGTGATTTACTAAAATATAAAAATCTCTTCTTTTTCACCTGAAAATGAAACTTCTACAAACTCTTGTATTTACAATTGTTGATTATTCTGCGTACTATATATCTCTGACGTTGGACTTTCTAATCTTATTTCACCAGATTATATGAATACATTGTGACTACGTGTAGACAAGTGCAGAGATTTTCACACAATGTGTTTCCTTCACCGTCTTACCAACGTATAAATTCGCTTATTTCCTCCCTAGCTAGACCTTAACACTCTTTTCTACACAGAACTAAAGAAAGACATGTTCCCATCAGAATAAAATGCTTTCAGTCTGATTCCTTCATTGTAGTTGAGCTCCATCACCATGTCACAGAACTGAATAACATCTCCAGCTTTGGAAGACAGCAAATGACATACGAGTGTCTACTAGACAACGGCAGTGTCTGCCTTTGTTCTGTACACACATCTTACCCAGCAACTAAATACCCACCAGCCTACCCTTATTTGACAAAGCCCCTAACTGTTGTAGTATATCTGAAATAAAATGTCACTTTTGTACACTCATAAATCAATTTAGTATGTCCTGCTATTGTCACCATCACCATCACCGCCATCTCCATCATCATCATCATCATCAGCAGCAGCATTACCATTACCATTAGCAGCACCACTAAATCATCACCATCACCATCATCATCAGCAGCAGCAGCACCACCATCACACCATCACCATCATCATCATCAGCAGCAGCAGGAGCACCAACATCACACCATCACCATCATCATCAGCAGCAGCACCAACATCACACTGTCACCATCATCATCAGCAACAGCACCAACATCACAACGTCACCATCATCATCAACAGCACTATCATATCATCACCATCACTATCAGCAGCAGCAACATTACATCATCACCACCTACAGCACCACCATATCTAGTGTTACTTCTATGAATTCTTATTCCGAACATGAGATAAATTGAAATCCTCTTTCAAACCAGTTTTAATTCTATTACTATCACGTTATTGCTATTTGTCATATTAAAATCATTATTTAAGTGTCTTGATGTAAGAAGCATTGTATATGTAAAATCCTGGTCCGATGTGTGAGCTGAAGCCAATAAGGTGGTCAGGGTAAATAAATAAGAAAATTGTATTCCGTTCTCGTACTAGACAGACGTCATAAAAACTATAAAAATGATGTTGTTGGGCACTGTGGCCTCTGCGGTGTATAAAATTCTCGCAGAAAGGTGAGTACAGTAGGACAGTGGCAGCTGGCTGCAACTGGTCCGTCCCCGGTGACCTCTCGGGCTGTTTACGATCAGCGCCTCTCAGGTTAAAGCCGGAATGACCGCGCAGCCACTGCCGCTATCTCCGCCGCCTGCTGGCCTTCCGAATGGCTCGTAAAGCGGCGATTCCGGAGCGGCATTTACTGCCGCTTCCGGCGCCACTTCATAATGTTCACGGCCTATGTTCCCACATTATATCTTCCCTAAATCAAAGCGACGCTTCGGAATTAGTCAATCTTCCTAGATTCGAGTGATAGTAAGCTTTATTACGGAATCACAGTATGAAAGAGGAATTAGTTCCCGAGCTCATTAGCAATGAAAGCCTCGCTGGAAGCAAATTAATCGTATAGAACTAGTTTTATCAAAACTCTTATTCGCAGGAGACAGTAGTGACGAAGCTCATTCAGCTGACATAGCACTTTCATTGGGAAGTAGAAATATAGTGTTGAAGTACACTGTCTGAGCGAAAGTATCTGGTATCTGGACACCTATTAGTGGAAATTAACACGCGGTGTGTTCACCAGTCGCCTTTATGCCAGCTTCGGCTCTTCTGGGGACACGCTCAACGACATGTCCTAATGTCTGTGGAGGAATGACCCATTCTTCCTCAACAACAAAAAGCAGAGGAGGTACTTCGTCTACAGTAACCATTGTACAGTGCTGTAAAAAGTATCGGCAAACTCCAAACCTTCCATCTGATTGTCACGGGGTGTGGCATGGTTCATCAATCAAGTCACTCGTTCCCAGTCATCCACCGTGCAGTGGTGTCAGTCTTTACAGCGTCTCATGGGTCACTTAGCATACGAAATGTTTTACAAATGGGTGGCATATGAGGAGCTGCTTGAACATTGTGCCACATTCTTTTTAACTTCCTACTCACAATCATTGTACCAGCTAGACTACAAGTGGCACTTAGGAACGCACAATTGATTCTCTCCTTCCACTGCTTTGTAATTTGGACATATCCTTGTGAATCAGTGTATTTAAAAACTAAAGAAATGTGCTTTTTGAAAAATGTTTTCCTTCATTTGTACATTCGTGCTTTTTACAGGTCCTGTTCAGAAAAAATAACTATTTATTTATCATGGCCTCATATTCAGGAAGAACAGAGCTCAAAACTCCATCAGGCCACCAATATTTTGGATATACGTATATAGTTAGTTTATCTGAACGTATATTTCTGTTGCAACTAAATCCGTCTGGCTAAGAATTTTTGTTATAAGGATTAAGACACAGAGCAGCTTTAGTGATAGGGAAACGGAATCCTTGGATAACACATGAGATACGTGGTTCAGTTTTCTCTCAGCTGATTTCAATAGCCGGCCGGGGTGGCCGAGCGGTTCTAGGCGCTACAGTCAGGTTCGAATCCTGCCTCGGGCATGGAGGTGTGTGATGTCCTTAGGTTAGTTAGGTTAAGTAGTTCTAAGTTCTAGGGGACTGATGACCTCAGAAGTTAAGTCCCATAGTGCTCAGAGCCATTTGAACCACTTTTTTGAATTCAATAAGTCAAAACAAGGCATTTGGAGTAGATTTCATTCTCTCAAAATTATTGAGATGCTCGGGAGAAAATACTATGACAAAACTGTTTCATCTGGTATGCAAGAAGTATGCCATACGAGAAATACCCTCAGACTTCAAGAAGAACGTAATATTTCCAATTCCAAAGCTGGCAGTTGCTCACAGCTGAGAACATGACCGAACTATCGGTCTAACAACACATGGTTGCAAAATACTGACATGAGTTATTTGCGGAAGTACCGAAAAATTACTAAAAGCTGGGCCCATGGAAGATCAGTTTGGATTTCTGAGAAATGTAGGAACACGTGTGGTAATACTGGATAGCTCTTTGAAAATAGCTTGAAGGATGGTAAACTTAGGTTTCCAGTGTTCATCGATTTGGAGGAAACATTTGACGAAGTAACGAGAAAACACACTGAAATTCTGAATGTTGTAGGGATAAAATACAAGAAGCGAAGTGTTGTTAACAATTTGTATAAAAACCAGGCTGTCGTCGACGGTCATGAAAGGTAATAGTTGTTGGGAAGCATCGAGAGAGAGCTGTTTTCTGTTCCCAATGTTATTCAATGTGTGCATTGAGCAAACGGTAAACGATAGCAAGGAAAAATTTTAAAAGAGACTCGAAGCTCAGAAAAGAAATTTAAAAAATGTGCTTTGAAGATGACATTGTAATTCTGTCTGTAACAGTAAAATACTTCGGAGAGCAGTTAAACGGAATGAATGGCACCATGAAAAGAGGTGATATGACAAATATCAACGACACTCGAACAAGTATAATGAAATGTAGTAGAACTAAACGAGGCGGAGCTGAGGGAATTAGATTAGGAACTGGGACACTAAAAGCAGTAGATAAGTTTTGTTATTTACGCAGCAAAACAAGTAAAGATGGCCGAAGTAGAGAGGACAGAAACAGGAGGTTGCAATAGCAAGAAAAGCATTTCTGAAAAAGAGAGACTGTTCTACATCCAATATAAATTTTAGTGCCGGAAAGTCTTTACGGAACGTATTTGTCCGGAGTGTAACCTTGGTCGGAAATGAAACGTGGAACGTACACAGTTCAGATAAGAAGAAAAAGCTTTTAAAATGTATTGTTTCAAAAGAATGCTGGTGAATAGGCAGGTATCACGGATAATGAGGAAGTGATGAATAGATCTCGGCAGAAAATAAACTCACTTTAGAATTTGACTAAAAGTAGGGGTCGTTCGCTAGGACGCTCCCTGAGACATCAATAAACCTTATTTATTTATTTATTTAGTGAATAATTTACACTGATTTGATATGATATCTAAAAATAATATATACAGGGTGTTTCAAAAATGACCGGTATATTTGAAACGGCAATAAAAACTAAACGAGCAGCGATAGAAATACACCGTTTGTTGCAATACGCTTGGGACAACAGTACATTTTCAGGCGGACAAACTTTCGAAATTACAGTAGTTACAATTTTCAACAACAGATGGCGCTGCAAGTGATGTGAAAGATATAGAAGACAACGCAGTCTGTGGGTGCGCCATTCTGTACGTCGTCTTTCTGCTGTAAGCGTGTGCTGTTCACAACGTGCAAGTGTGCTGTAGACAACATGGTTTATTCCTTAGAACAGAGGATTTTTCTGGTGTTGGAATTCCACCGCCTAGAACACAGTGTTGTTGCAACAAGACGAAGTTTTCAACGGAGGTTTAATGTAACCAAAGGACCGAAAAGCGATACAATAAAGAATCTGTTTGAAAAATTTCAACAGACTGGGAACGTGACGGATGAACGTGCTGGAAAGGTAGGGCGACCGCGTACGGCAACCACAGAGGGCAACGCGCAGCTAGTGCAGCAGGTGATCCAACAGCGGCCTCGGGTTTCCGTTCGCCGTGTTGCAGCTGCGGTCCAAATGACGCCAACGTCCACGTATCGTCTTATGCGCCAGAGTTTACACCTCTATCCATACAAAATTCAAACGCGGCAACCCCTCAGCGCCGCTACCATTGCTGCACGAGAGACATTCGCTAACGATATAGTGCACAGGATTGATGACGGCGATATGCATGTGGGCAGCATTTGGTTTACTGACGAAGCTTATTTTTACCTGGACGGCTTCGTCAATAAACAGAATTGGCGCATATGGGGAACCGAAAAGCCGCATGTTGCAGTCCCATCGTCCCTGCATCCTCAAAAAGTACTGGTCTGGGCCGCCATTTCTTCCAAAGGAATCATTGGCCCATTTTTCAGATCCGAAACGATTACTGCATCACGCTATCAGGACATTCTTCGTGAATTTGTGGCGGTACAAACTGCCTTAGACGACACTGCGAACACCTCGTGGTTTATGCAAGATGGTGCCCGGCCACATCGCACGGCCGACGTCTTTAATTTCCTGAATGAATATTTCGATGATCGTGTGATTGCTTTGGGCTATCCGAAACATACAGGAGGCGGCGTGGATTGGCCTCCCTATTCGCCAGACATGAACCCCTGTGACTTCTTTCTGTGGGGACACTTGAAAGACCAGGTGTACCGCCAGAATCCAGAAACAATTGAACAGCTGAAGCAGTACATCTCATCTGCATGTGAAGCCATTCCGCCAGACACGTTGTCAAAGGTTTCGGGTAATTTCATTCAGAGACTACGCCATATTATTGCTACGCGTGGTGATATGTGGAAAATATCGTACTATAGAGTTTCCCAGACCGCAGCGCCATCTGTTGTTGAAAATTGTAACTACTGTAATTTCGAAAGTTTGTCTGCCTGAAAATGTACTGTTGTCCCAAGCATATTGCAACAAACGGTGTATTTCTATCGCTGCTCGTTTAGTTTTTATTGCCGTTTCAAATATACCGGTCATTTTTGAAACACCCTGTATGTAAAACAAACATTAAAAATTTCACAATATAATCACAAGGATAAAAAAATGGGTCTGAGCACTATGGGACTTAACTTCTGAGGCCATCAGTCCCCTAGTACTTAGAACTACTTAAACCTTTGAAGGAATATGGAAAGGCGGTAGAATAGTGATTTGCTCATTTGTTCGAAGCATTTTATTGTAGTTCAGGAATGTCAAGACCAGAACACCAAGCGCCTCCTGAGGTGTTTTACAATGAGCAGGAGGCAAAGGAATACACCCAAAACTCCAGAATGATTGATATTCAAGTTCAGATGTCCGAGCGTGCAATAGAGCTTTCAGCACTACCAGATGACAATCCATGCTTGCTTCTGGACCTGGGCTGTGGATAGAGATTAAGTGGTAGTGTGCTTGAAGATGCAGGGCACATATGGATTGGTGTTGATATAGCCCAGGCCATGTTAGAAATTGCACTAGAGAGGGAAGTGGAAGGTGATTTGATTCTTGGTGACCTTGACCATGGAGTACCATTCCGAGCTGGCTCGTTTGATGGGGCTGTCAGTATTAGTGCCCTACAGTGGTTATGCAATGCTGATAAAAGAAGTCACAATCCTGTTAAACGACTGTACAAGTTTTTCAGTACATTATACGCATGTCTGAACCGAACAGCGAGGGCTGTTCTTCAGTTTTACCCTGAGAACAGTGATCAAATTGAGCTAGTTACAACACAAGCCATGAATGCAGTATTCTTTGGAGGACTTGTTGTGGACTACCCAAACAGCACAAAGGCAAAAAAATTCTTCTTAGTTCTGATGACAGGAGCAGCAGTACCATTACCGAAAGCCCTTGGTACTGATGAGGATGCCAACGGAGTGTCATACACCAGTAAAAGGGAACAAATGAAGAAAATCCGTGGAAAATCTCTCAAAAAAAGTAGAGACTGGATTTTAGAAAAGAAAGAACGGAGAAGAAGACAGGGCAGAGAAACAAGGATAGACATAAAATACACAGGTCGTAAGAGATCTGGAAGGTTTTAAAAAACTAATGCCAAAACCGTGTACAGTATCTGAACTTGTATTGATATTAAACCAGTATGTTTTCGTTCATAAAAGCAATTTCTTAAATAAAAAAAAGCAAGGACTGCACACACATCCATGCCCGAGGCAGGATTCTAACCTGCAACCGTAGCGGTCGCACGATTCCAGACTGAAGCGCCTAGAACCGCTCGGCCAGTTCGGCCGGCCACAAGGATGAAACAGATCATAGAAACAGCGTATATATAAATTTAAATTTTTAACCTGAGACACATTAATCCAGTCCAGTACAGAATTTGAAGGTCCGAAGACATCATATTTTCCTCCTGGATATGCTCCAAGGGGGATTTTGGTAAGCACGTGGTGAACAGTCTGACGAGGAACTCCGCAGTCGCAGGTAGGTGATTCGTTTAATCCCCATTTGTAGAATGAGTCATGACAAATGCCATGTGACGTTCTTACTCTACTGAGGGTTTTCCATACGTGTCGGGGCAATTCCATTCCTGATAGTGAAGAAATAGGGTCAATAATACACCCATCAAAAAGGTTTGTACGATACGTGAATGCCATCCTCCGACCGATAATGCAGCCATATCGACAGCATATTGACGAGGCATTCGTCTTCATTGACGCCCCCAGTCGTGCACATCTTGTGAATGACTTCGTTCAGCATAACGACATCGCTCGACTAGAGTGGCCTGCATGTTCTCCAGACATGAACCCTATCGAACATGCCTGGGATAGATTGAAAAGGGCTGTTTATGGACGACGTGACCCACCAACCACTCTGAGGGATCTACGCCGAATCGCCGTTCAGAAGTGGGACAATCTGGATCAGCAGTGCCTTGATGAACTTGTGGATAGTATGCCACGACGGACACCGGCATGCACCAATGCAAGTCGACGTGCTACTGGGTATTATTAGAGGTACCGGTGGGTACAGCAATCTTGACTACCATCCCCGAAGGTCTCGCTGTATGGTGGTACAACATCCAATGTGTGGTTTTCACGCCGGCCGGAGTGGCTGAGCGGTTCTAGACGTTACAGTCTGGAACCGCGCGACCGGTACGATCGCAGGTTGGAATCCTGCCTCGGGCATGGGTGTGTGTGATGTCCTTAGGTTAGTTAGGTTTAAGTAGTTCTAAGTTCTAGGGGACTGATGACCTCAGATGTTAAATCCCATAGTTCTCAGAGCCATTTGAACCATTTTTTGTGGTTTTCATGAGCAATAAAAAGGGCAGAAATGATATTTATGTTGATCTCTATTCAAATTTTCTGCACAGGTTCTGGAACTCTCGGAACCGAAGTGATGCAAAACTTTTTTTGATGTGAGTACGTCGATCTTGAACCGCTTTCAGGCCTTCCCAGTGTTCTCTCCAAATGTCACTTTTGAAACTGTCCCTCAGGAGTAGTATTTCTAGTGGTAGTCGGGAAGATCTAGAGTTTAGCCTCTGCAAAGCAACATCAGCGATGTTACTGTGCAGAGGAAAGTGGGGACTGGCTAAAATTTTGTTGTACTCCTTAACTAATCTTTCCTGTCCGCGAATATAAGGAGGAGCAATATGGCTGAAAAGAGGTAACCAAGATAGGGGAGTGTGTTTTAGACTGCCACTAATTATTCTCTTGGTCTCATTAGATTGGAGTTAATCTCCGTCACGTGGTGGCTATTTAAACAGACTGGAGCTCAATAATCGCCAACCAAGTACACGGGACTACTTGCTTATGTTCTGAGGGCTGTGCTGCACAAATTATGGATTACGTTGTTCCTGGTGTTCAGTTTTCCTGCAGTGTTTTCTAGATGTTTTAATGATAATGTTCGGTCCATCGATAGCCCTAAATATTTTGGGAAACGATTATAGGGAACTAAGTCATTGAAGAATACTTGTGGCTTCAGTGACTATTGAGGTGAAGGCACGACACTCCAGTTTTGGTCTTGTTTGGGATTAGTCTTCAGACGGAGAAGTATCTCCTCAGAACTCTAAGGTGTTTGGCATATGTAAATTTTGTAGATGAGTTTGGTATATACGAAATATGTACGTTAACTAGGACCGGGACTAGTGCTGAGCCCTGAGGCAGCCAATTATTTAGATTTCTCAGTTTACTCCTAGTGCTTCCTGTTATTACTTGGAAAGATCTATCGCAGAGCCTATTATTTAATAAGGATATTATTCGGCAGCATGGTACCGCATTGAGAAGTTGATAAAGAAGACCTTTCCCCCTTACCGTGTCTCATGCCGCAGTCAGCTCAATATACACCACTCATGTTTTCAATTGTTGCTGTAACCAGCCTCTTTGTGTGTTGTTAACCTTAGTACTTGCTCGACACAACTGCGATGGGGTAGCCTGTTCATCGGGAATGTGTTCTAATCGTAATGGGACTTTTCACTTTACAGTCACATTTCAAAGTCTATAACTTGAATTCAGTAAAGCTACAAGGCAGTAACTTTCAGGTAGGTTCTTTGATTTGTTCGGCTTTAGTACTGCAATAAATTTTTAGTGTTTTCTAGTTATTTATTTACATCATCGAAAGTAAATATCCAGGAGTTTCCTGGATGAGCCGTTGTTCCTGGGCGGCGTATTTTCAGCTGTTTTTGAAATATCTCTTTTATGTTGTGTATTACTTGGAACCTTAGAGAGTGGGTTGTTACAATTCGAGCTGCAATTTGATTCACCGATATTTCATGCTGTTTGGCGTACGGGTGGGTTACAGTTACTTAGTTTCGTAGGGGGCTGCAAGCTTTCCTACGCTTACCGAGCTACAAGGTTCCAGACGAGTAAGAAAATCTTAACTTTTACAGCTTAAATACTATCGCATTCTCGATTTATGACCCCCTTCATCTAAAAGTAAAAAAAATTAAGACACTGTGGCATTGCACCATTGTTAAAATCTATATTTTTGTGCTTGTACCGACATACTTCTTATTTCGTGTGATTACACTATCTAATTAATTGTGTGTGGCAATGAACAATTTGTTAACTGGGTTTACTCGCACAGCAAAGTTTATATATTTTGCTGTTAAACCTGAAATGCTTCTTGGGTAAGACACAGGACTTCACGTAGACATAGACCATATCGGGGTCAAACGTGCATAATATCTTTCTAATGCCTAATGTTTTGGTTAAGCTCGTATTGCAAACGCTATCTATTTTATTAAACTGGACTTTCATTGTAAGGGTAAATGGTAAGTTGTAATTCAGTTTTACTAGTGCAGTGCATGTTTTTATATCGCATCTCGTGGGTTTACTGAATATATCAGAAAAATATAAGAGAGAAATTAATCATCATCGGTACACTGCCTTGCGTAAGTAAAATAGTCTGTTAATTCTCATGCAGCATTTGGATTCCACGCTAGCAGAAAGCTACTGGTTTGGAGATAAAGATGTCGTCAATCCATATTTAAAGTGCATTTTCACCGCAAAGAAATATTTATGGTGGTTGGTTGATAAGGAACGATGGAAGGAAAGAAGAAGGTTAAGGTTAACCCTCCGTCGACGTCGAGGTCATAAGAGGCAGAGTTTGATAAGGAGGGAGAAGCGAACTTTGGAGGGCGCTAGATCAGAAGAATAAGTACAGCAGGGATTGTTTTCCAGCCAAGCTACTAGACAGGTTTTTTAGTGAAATCAGCAGAATACAGATGGGCTTTCACATACACCAGCAACACTTAAATGCAGTTTCCTTGGGTGTATTTTTATATTGCAGCCACAAGGCGTCTCATTTGTTGGCATCAGGTGCCAACTGCTTTGGACATCTGTCATGGTTCGACACACAGCGGGGGTACAGTTCTTTACGAAAGACACCTTTTGTGTGCCACCAGACGAATAACATTGCATTATGAAGGCTCACACTAGCCTCTATTACTGCAGAAATTTCTGCAACCTACCGTGTTGCCCGTTCGTGCAGCTACCCGTTAGGTGACTTTATTTCAGCAATTACGAAGTCAGGTCAAAAGAACTCGTAAGGAAATAAATTTTTTGAAAAGGCTGTAATCAGCCTCCAGCGAATCAAAATTCTACTGCACCGTGGAGCATATTTCGTTACTACAAAATCGTGTGCCAGCAGTCTGTAGGAGTGACGTTAGCTTCGCATTATTTATATTTAGGCAACCATTTTTAAAAAGCACGAACAGACCGTCGTCATCTCTAATAACGCCAGGTGAACAACATACAGTTGCGCCATGGTCCCAAAACCACCTTTAGCTACCTTCTGGAGGACAGTCGGTGTTGCTTGGGCATGACAGAGGCGGAACTAGTGACAAATGAAACTCTGTCATCAGTAAGCCTTCTTACAGCAGGAATTTTATTTTATTAATTAACTAGTCGTATTATAATACCAGAGGGGACTTATTTCCTATTATAACTGACCTTGAGATGTTGCAAATATTGGTGCTGGAGAGGGATTCGAACTCAAATCTCCCCTTTCTCTGGGTCTGAACCCGTGACACTATAGAGTTTTATCGTTTCGTTGTTTTCACAAGATCCCAAACACCTCAGCGTCTCCAACAAAGGCTCGTTTCTGGATTCGATTTCTTGTTGGCCACAAAAATTTCCATAGTGTCATTTCAAGTCGTAGCATACGCACAGTGGCATACAGGTGACAAATAAAAATAACTTCAGTGTCTCTCCGTGCGTTGTTAACAATAACAAAAGGTGCTTGTTTCGATTCCCAGTCAAACATAGCTTTTCGTCATGTTATTTCCAATTCAGAGATATACACCAATATTTAACATCTATTCGCATCTAGTAAACGTTGACCACAGGTGCCATGTTCGAAGCCCTGCAAGGCAAAACCTTTTCTTGGCGTCATTTCATTTTCAGGGAAAAATTTTGATATCTAACATTTGATTGGGGTTAGTTGACAGTGCGATGAGGTCTGGGCTCGAATCCCTATACAGGTCATTTCAAGTTTAAGCACGCGCACGATTTTACAGCTGATTGAAATTGTATTTAAGACATTTTGTTGTTAGATAACGGTGACAATAAATGCTATATTTGAATCTCGGGCCTAAGTTCCGTACAAAAATTTTCTTCATGTGATTTCGAGTTGAAAGTTGAAACTTGCTTCTTCAGATGTCGTTTATTGTGATAAATTCAAGTTTGCAAGGGTTAAAGATTGTGTCATCTCTAATATTGAGTTTTCAGATGTAAGTATTGTATTAATTTGCATCTGGATTGGTAGCCATATAGAACAGTTTTCTCTAGTGGTCTCTTGTGGTAACAATTTTATATAGTCAAACGCCTGTACCGGATAGAGGTTAGAGACAGAGTTAAGTAAAAAAAGAAGACTCGTCCCGAAGAGGCCATGAAGGGACATTGGCAGCGACCGGCCGCCGTGTCATCCTCAGTGTCACTGGATGCGGATACGGAGGGGCATGTGGTCAGCACACCGCTCTCCCGGCCGTATGTCAGTTTCCGAGACCGGAGCAGCTACTTCTCAGTCGAGTAGCTCCTCAGTTTGCCTCACAAGGGCTGAGTGTACCCCGCTTGCCAACAGCGCTCGGCAGACCGGATGGTCACCCATCGAAGTGCTAGCCCAGCCCGACAGCGCTTAACTTCGGTGACCTGACGGGAACCAGTGTTACCACTGCGGCAAGGTGAGACCTAAGGAGATTACGCAAATCAGATGGAATGCAGTTCAGATCGTTCGGATACTTTTAAGCATGATAGTAAATACATGCAGACGACGCCACACTACTGGCGGATAATGAACATGACCTACAATGATGAATACATTTATTAGGTAAGATTTCTGGAGAGTACCATTTGACGATTTCAGAAAAGACAGTATCAACGGTTTTCAAAGAAAAATATCTTGTACGGACAAAAATTGTGATCAACAGTAGAGCAGATGAAACGCTTTAATTATTTAGGTTGTCACGTCACGTAAGAGTATGACGAAGACATAGAGAATAAATTAGCAAAATTTGAGATTATATGTGGAACAATAAACAGATGTCTAAAAAATAAAACGAGGAAAACAATAAGACTGAAATTTCATAAGACAGTGGAAGTTCCAGTCTTTGTTTACAGAAATGTCATGGGTTATTAGTAAACATCAAGAAAGTTGCATACATGAGGGTTCCAAGATCAGTAAAGGGATGCACAAGAGCCGACATATTTCGAAATTCGGAAATTAGGGAAGAGCTGAACATATTTAACATCCTAACAAAATACAAGAAAACAGAAGAAACTGGGATGAACACCTTGAAAGAATGAGTGGAGGGAGATTACCTCTCCAGATAAGATGATTTAAGCTACTTGGGAGATGCAGTCAAGGAAGCCCGAGGAAGCGATGGGTACCGTAATAGGCGAAAAGGAAAAAAATGGCTTAATGCTTGAAGTGAAGATGATCATGAAATGAGAACGAAGATAAGTGAAATTAGAGCTCGTACTGAGGCATAAAACGAAGGTTTTTATCACGTTCCATTTGTGATTGGAACAGGAAAGAAAGTGAGTTTTAGAGGTAAAAAGTTCATGGAGTTTGAATGTAGATGCAGATAAAATCCGTCAAGAGGGATTGGCCGCCCGTCGCCACCTCATGGGAGGAAAGAGTAGAGAGACCCCAGCCTATAAAAGTTACCTCGGCGTCAGCGTTGTGGTTAATCTATGGCGCTCCATTTCCGACCAGTATGCGTTCTCGCGTCTTACCTCTGTGTTGTTAGCACTGGTAACACTTGTACAGTACCGCGCATGTGGGATGTGGGCGGAATGCAAGATGAGGTTTTTAGGGGTGATTTAAAGTTGCACACTTAATGTTTGTGTTTATTGCAGATTCGGACTACAGCTGGAACCTCCAGAGGGCTATAGACTTTCCCTTAGTGAAGAGAGCGCAGAGTCTAAGTCGTAGGGGGTGACTCCCAACTGTTGCAAAGTGAAATATGTTTTTCTTACTCTCCATGTGGTCGACGCATCGCCACCGGAACGCAAGCTCTCTGGACAAACTATTTACTCAGCTCCTTACAAGAGCACGTTGGTTCCTTCGGAGTGCAGCAGATGGTGCAAAACACGCACTGCTTGCTCATGCGGCCCTCCATCGCTGGCGTGTATGCCAGTCCGGTATATGGAACAGGGCAGTAGGATGTGAGATGTGACATAATGGCAGAAAGGAGCCATCATGTGTGGATTTGCTTATGACTACACCATGAATGTTTGTTTGGTGCCCAACGTGTCTTACAGGAAAGGTGAACCACTCGCACCCATGTAACACGACGTACGGCGGCTGTACAAAAACCGAAACCGTCAGGGAACAGAGACAAGTGTTGCTCATTATCAGCGACAATCGGTTTTAAACACGGCTACTGTCAGTGGACGCATGGCCATTACAGTCAGTTTCTAGCTAATGAGAAGTACATGTAGTAGGAATATGCAGTTGGAGTCGGATACATCGCAAAAGAACAATGCTCACAGCTGCACATAAGTATACAGGGGGTAGACAAAAATATGGCAAACATCAGAAACAGAACACATTACCATGCCTAATACGTGTAGGATTGGGTTAAAATATTTCTTCCAGTCGTCTTGTAATGGATAAATACAGGTCCTGTGTGGTTTTCAAGGGAGTCTTATACTATTCTCCCTACAAATGGTTGAAATGGCTCTGAGCACTATGGGACTCAACTGCTGACGTCATTAGTCCCCTAGAACTTAGAACTAGTTAAACCTAACTAACCTAAGGACATCACAAACATCCATGCCCGAGGCAGTATTCGAAACTACGACCGTAGCGGTCTTGCGGTTCCAGACTGCAGCGCCTTTAACCGCACGGCCACTTCGGCCGGCTATTATTCTCCCTACAAAATAGTGGCCAGGTAACGATGATGGTGGTGGATAACGATCACGCGCCCTTCTCTCCAAGGAAGACCACAAAGGCTCAATAATACTGAGGTCTCATGACTGTGAAGACTAGGGGAGATACGACAATTCATCCTCATGCTCATAAAACCAGTACGTTAAGATGTGAGCTGTGTGAACAGTGACCCTGACGTCTTGGAACACAGATCACGGTTGGGGACGAAACATTGTACCATCGGATGGGCCAAGTGAGACAAAATGGCCACATCATTCATGGCAGTAATGCGACTTTACAGAGTAACCATGGAGCTCATGGGATAACACGCCATGGTTCACTCTTCGGAAGTTGCAAAAAGTGTGAAAAGAGAGTCATCTGACCAAATGGCATTGTTCCACTGCTCCATAGTTCAGGTTTTATGGCTTCGGCACTACGTTTTTCTGCTACAGGTATTTCATCACTGATGAGTGGTTCTGTAATTCCAACTCGCTATGCAATTCGCTGCTTATGCAGCCCGCTTTGTGTTGTTTTGGTGCTGACAGGGTTCGCGACTGCGATATTCAGTTATTCTGTGAATTTTGCAGCTTCCATCACCTTAGTCTTAGTCACAATCCTCTTCGATCGATCACCCAACACACACTTTCGTCTGAGTTGTGCCTTAACGGATATAGTTCTGCTGCTTTCTCTGTATGCGCCATAAATCTTCGATCGGTGCCTCTTGAAGCACCAAACACTTCGGCTATCTTGTTCGCGGTAGCAGCCGCCATTAGAGCGCGAATAATTTGCCCAATTTCGAATTCACTTAGCTCCGCTATAATACACTCCCGTCCGCAGCTCGTGGTCTAGTCGCTAGGGTCGCTGCTTCTGGATCACGGAGTCCGAGGTTCGATTCCCGGCCAGGTTGAGGATTTTTTCTGCCCGGGGACTAGGTGTTTGTGTTGTTCTCATCATTTCATCATCATCTTTCGTAACAGTGGCTAGATTGGACTGAGCAGAAATTGGGACTTTGTACGGGTGCATATAGATGACCACGCAGTTGAGCGTTCCACAAACCGATAATAATAATAATAATAATAATAATAATAATACACTGTTCAGACCACGAATAACACTTCCAAAGTTTTGAAGACATTGCACAGGCGCCATTAGTGTTCAAATACAAGAGTACAACCTGCAGGTTTCATTAGCATTTGTATTTATGCTCGCTGTGTTCCCATTTTTTGTCGAAATCTGCAGACCTGCTCGTCCTCAATAGTGAAACAGAGAAACTGAACCGTAGCATACCACCGCGGCCCGACGAGTCCCGATAGTCGTCTCGTTCAAAATGATGTATGGCGTCGATTACGTCGACGGCCCACGAGAGACACTGTGGTGCCAAAAGGATTCATGGCAGGCGATCTGAGTGGCCAAACCATTCGCTCGAACTGTTATTCAAATCAACTGCGAACCATTATGGCCCGATGAAATGGAGCGTTGTTATCCGTAAAAATTCCATCGTTATTTGGGAACGTGATTCCCATGGATCGTAGCAAATGGTCTCCGTTGGTTCAGTTGGACCAGAGAACCCAGTACATTTCATGTAAATACATCCCACACCATTATGGGGCCACCATCGGCTTGGACAGTGCCTTGTTGACAACTTGTGTCGATGGCTTCATAGAGTCTGAGCCACACTCGAACCTTACCATCAGATATTTACGAATGAAACTTGGACTCGCATGACCAGGCTACCGTTTTCCAGTCGTCTAGTGCCCAATCGATATGGTCACGAGCCCAGGAGAGGCGCTGTAGGCAATGTCGTGATGTTAGCAAAGGCAATCGTGTCGCTCATAGGCCGCCATAGCCCATTAACGCCAAATTTCGCAGCACTGTCCTAGCGGAAACGTTCGCCGTACGTCCCACACTGATTTCTGTGGATATTCGACGCAGTGTTGCTTATCTGTAAGCACTGACAACTCTACGCCAACGCCGCAGCTCTCTGTCGTTAAGTGAAGGTTGTCTGCCACTGTGTGGTCCGTGGTAAGAGGTAATGCCTGAAATGTGGTACTGTCGGCGCTCTCTTGACACTGTGGATTTCAGAATATTAACTTACCCAACGATATCCAAAACGGAATATACCATGTGTCTAGCTCAACTAACATTGCGCGTTCAGAGTCTGTTAATCCCCGTCGGGCGGCCATAATCACGTAAGAAATCTTTTCACATGAATCACCTGAGTACAAATGAGAGCACGCTCGAAGACTTCTTCTGAATAGGTTGCTTCTATTGACCAGTTTGAGTGTAGTATATTACCCGAAGGTATTGCCTGACGCATCTGGTCTATGCTGGTAAGTAGTGTGAGGTTCTAGGGATGTCGGTTTTCTTCACGAGTGCCTTAAAGAGATATCAACAGTAGTAATAAACTCACAAGGGCCTATTGCCTATCAAATAGGGTCACGGGGCTTTTAAAAGAGGTCAGCTGCTTTGTTACGCCGTCCTTATCCTCGTATGAGGGCGATTGGTGACGATTGTGTCTTATGGTGCAGCTTCGCGTGTTCGTGAAATCGCGCGGGTGCAGTTGGTTTCTTTGCTACCTCCTGCAGATATTACGCTGGGAAATTATGTGTTACGTGGAAAATGCGCCGAAGAGCTTTATTCTGGAGGAGCTATACACGTGTTTACGGCTGTCTCTTACACTGGCCAGGCATAGTCTATGATAGTCCAGATGGACGCTCTGTATATTCGAAGGCCTCACTGTACCGACAATGTGGACCGTTCATTTCGCAGGGAATAAAGAGATCCGAGCGCAGCTGATGCATCCTTCCAGGTATCATCGACATAATGCTTCCAGGTCAACTGCCGGTCAAGGGTGACTCCTAGGCATTCAGCTTTCGGTGTCCAGGGAACTGGGGTGTCGCATAACATGACGTTGTCCACTACTACACGCTGTCTTCTCGTAAGTAGTAATTCCTGGATTTTAGCAGCATTAAACTGAATTCTCCAGTTACAAGCCCATTCCTCGATGTCATGCCAGGCGGCCTGAAGACGGCAATGAGTTGCCACTGGACTTCGGTCGCGACAGATCAGGGCAGTGCCGTCAGCGAAGATATATTTTCCAACTCGAGGTGAGGTAGGTAAGTACGCAGTGTAAACACTGTGCAACACAAGGGCCAACGCCGCGTCCTGCGGGACTTAAGCAAGGACATGGCAACTCGCGGAGGTGGCATCGCCAGCTCGCACAACGAAGGTCTTACCGTGCATATAACTAGCAGGTAGATGCAACAAGTGGCTCGAAAAGCCATATGTGGAAAGCTTGTGAAGCAGTCCTCGGTGCGACAAGCTGCCAAAAGCTCGTAAGACATCGAAAAGAATCATGGTGCAGATCTCCATATTGTTGTAAGCCTGGATGACTTTCTCAACCTCTCGCAAGAGCTGGAAAAGGGTCGAAATGGGCTTCAAGAACTCCAGATTCTTCATCTGGCGGTAATGCTTCAGTAGTGAGGTGTGCGGTTAGTCAGGACAGCAGAACTCTCTTAAATAAATTACTGAGATATGAAAGAAGGCCGATAGGTCTGTAGCTGGTTGGTTCTGCACGATTCTTTCCCAGTTTGGTCACCCCAACGATCACTGCTATCTTCGAAATCTCAGGATATATTTTCTGGGTCAGTATAGTACTGAACAAGCGGGTGACGTGCAAGATGGTCGTCGGTGGTAATTCTCGGAGCACTGGAGCAGTGATGGGGTCGAGTCTGGACGCCTTTCAGCGAGGAGGAACATTGAAATGTCTGCCAGATTTCTTCTTCACTGATAGCTTCTTTATTTTGGACTTCTTCCCCCTCAGAGTCTGTCGCGAGATAGACCTGAAGTCTGTCTTCAACCATGTGGATATTGGCCTTATTTATGGGCTCTTCTACTGGCGTGAAATTGTGCTCGAATACATCAGCGATAGCATTAGCTTTGTGAAATGTTGTGTAGGCATGCCTGCTGGGAATCGCTAGTGGAGGTATTTTGGAACGCCCCTTCGTGAAAGTTCGGGCTAGATCTCATGGGTCAACATCTCTGCCCACTGTTTATTACGATTTTCGATGAGGCCTTCCTTAATGAGCCGCTGGAGAAGATTGACCCGCATCTTAACTTTACGTTGTTACGTGATACGCCACTCTTCAGTCAAACGGTTCTTTTCGCATATTAGAAGGAGGATCTCCTGTGGCAGTTCTTCAGGGCTGCGGGCTGCATTGATCGTGGGCGGCTGAGTAGTGGATAGAGAGATGACTTCTGTGACGCCCGTTGTGATGTAGGTAGCGTCCTCGTCAACGTCAGCATCGGCTAGTAACTGATGTGCTGTAAATGTATGATGTAGTCTGCGACGATAGGCGCCCCAATTAGGACTGGCAGTGCTAAAGCGGCTGATGGGTATAAGCTGCCCCGTGGCAGAGAAAACAGTGTGGTCTGAGGATAGCACATGGACGGTTTCAGATGTAACGACCGCCGGGATGCCCTTCACTATGCAGAGGTCCAGAACGTCCGGCTGGTTACCATTCTTGGGATAGCTCGTGGGTCGTTAGGAGTGTAGACCCGGGGTCGGATGTGGTCAGCTACCAGTACGGTTTATCTTACAGGAATTCCAACTCATGCGTTTGGCATTTAGGTCACCAGCAATAATATGCTTTTCCCCGTGTCGGATGAGATCAACAGCGTCATCTTCTTGGAGGTGTCCTTTCGATTGTGAGTAGACGGCCGTAAACGTCACTACGCTGTGGCTGGTTTCCTCCGTCACAGAGGTGCAGTCTACAGTGCGGAGCTGCAAGTGGGGAGCTGCAAAGTGGCGGAGCGAATTCCGTACATAGACGGTCGTCCCAGCGCCCGCGGTAAGGCAATCTGTGCGCTAACACGTATAGTTCGCAATATTGGCACTTAACCCCGCCTTCAAATGAGTGTCACTGACCAAACAAATGTCAACATTCTTGGCACGCAGGGAAAGTTCAAACTCTTTCAATTTGCAGAAGATGCTTGCAGCATTCCAAGTTGCAAAAGTGATCTGTGTGGCGCCGCTGGTAGTACAGAAGAGTCCTCTGATGGCTTCTTGAAGAGCCGAGATAATGAGTGCTGATACAGCAACCAGCGTTTCCTTAAGGTCAGTGACAAGCTGCCCAAGCTCACGAATCAACGCAGCAAGATCTGTAGTGTCGTTGGCAGGCCTGAGTACTTCCTGGGGGCGGTAACTGCTGGAGGGGACATTCATGGTCTGGAGATTCGTTTGCTGGGCTGGAGAAATCCTACGGACTACTTCTGCTGCTATCAAGTTCTGTCTTATTTTAGCAGATCGTCGCTCCATTAATAAGGGTCGCGGCTGTATTACTTCGTTTTTCAGGTGTTTGGAGGCGAAAACAAACTTCGGCAGGTGGATGGATGTCGATGACATCTTGTGGCCGGCTTCCTGGGTGCGAACGGGCGCGAGTCCAGTTTGCCGTCGTCGAGCATTCTTGTGAAGAACGCAGCCCCTGTAGTTGGCTGGACGGTTTCCTCGACAGAGGCAGCAGACCGCCAGTGACTCTCGCTTCAAGGGCACTTGCCCCTTTTATGTCCTTGGCAGCATTTAACACATCGAGGCGGCACTGTGCAGAGACGTGCCATGTGATACATTCTCCGACAGTTGTAACGCTGTATAGGACCATTTCTGGGTGCAGTTTCTCAACAGTGACTACAAGGTCATAGAGGCGCTCCATTTGGAATATTTCTCGGTGCTTCTCAGTATCTGATAGTATGATGATTCTCTTCGGGGATACCTTTCCGCCGGCCGCTGTGGCCGAGCGGTTCTCGGCCCATCAGTTCGGAACTGCGCTGCTGCAACGGTCGCAGGTTCGAACCCTGCCTCGGGCATGGATGTGTGTGATGTCCTTAGGTTAGTTAGGTTTGTTGTGTGTTGTAGTGTTTCTCGTAGCGGAAGTTGGCCCACTCATTTAAGTTATCGTGAAAATGTAACAGGCAGTATATTCTGTGGCCATCGAAAATAATGTCGTTTAAAGAAATTCTTCATGGGGTTAGTCCGTCTCCCTTTATAGCTTTACGGTGTCTTAGGGAAACAGGCCAACCATTGAAGTTAGACGGCAATTTGTTACAGATTCTCCCGTGAGGATTCAACTACCTTGTAAGTTGAAGTAGCGACATTTCACTTTCCATTTTCCGTAAAAGTCTTCTGGGTCATAGATCGTATCATGCTTGAAAATTTTACTACATGATATGGTCGACAACCGAAAAGTAGTTTACGGATATTGATTCAGGCAGTTAATGTCTACGAAATTACACTTCACTTCTGTACGCTGGAGTTGTGTTCAAGTGTAAGCCATACGAACGTTTTGTATGCAATCTCTTGTCTAGACACACTGTAGTTCGCAAGCATCCTACTGATGAGTCGTAGCCCGTCATTTGCTATGGTTATGTAGTTGTTTCATGTGTTGTGTCTAGCCATTGTTCACCCTAAATGGCTCTACTGTGCGACTGGCTCTTGTCGTCTCAATACATTAGACAAAGGAAACCACTCTTACGTTTCGTCAACTGATAACATTGCTTTTCTCTACATGTAATGAGACCTTGCTGCCAATCTTCGCAACATGATGATACTTTTTCAAGATCTGACTGGTTATTACCACAATTTTTTCCCTAAAAATTTTCCTCACTAGTAAGTTCATCACCTACCAAAATTCTGAGATTGAAATCGATACTACCTGATAAGTCATTGACCATAATGTGGAGAATAATGACCTTTTTATACTCACCATGGCACACCAGATATTATTTCTTTGTTTTGCCGGCCGGGGTGGCCGAGCGGTTCTAGGCACTACAGTCTGGAACCGCGCAGCCGCTACGGTCGCAGGTTCGAATCCTGCCTCGGTCATGGATGTGTGTGATGTCCTTAGGTCAGTTAGGTTTACGTAGTTCTAAATTTTAGGGGCTTGATGACCTCAGCAGTTAAATCCCATAGTGCTCAGAGCCATTTGAACCATTTCTTTGTTTGCACATGACTCGCCACCCTGATAACACTCTGTACAGTGTCATTGGCAAATCAGTTTTGATTTTCAGTAGGTACCCGTCTTCTTTAGAAGACGTCAACTGAATCAAACGCTACCACGTAATCCATAGAGATCCCAGCTTATCCGCGAACGAAACTGAATGACGCTTTCATCAGAAAACACTGATGCATATAGATACTTGACACTAAATATTCACGATTTCAAATATTTGTGGTTGTTTCTTATCTGAAGAAATTTTAAAATAAAGTATCACAAGTCCGCGTACGTGAACTACGAAAGCATAAGCACAAGCAATGTCGTCTTGTTTAGGGAACGTGTTCGCCACATTGTTTGTGGATTTTGAATTTAAGATTCAGTACGATGGTGATAAATAAAATAACATATAATTAACAGGTCGCTCAGTCTTTTCAGAGCGTAAGTTGTGGACTGTTACTTAAAAGAATGATCTCCGACGTATCGCACGCAACATTTACGCCACTGCCGCGAGCAACCCATTTTTTTTTCCAGTTTGTTCGCTGTTGATCGTTGTGTTTGGTGGTTGCGGGCGTCACATGACATTCGTTCAAGTTCGTTTGTTGAACCTTCCACAAAGTTTTTTTATTACAGAGACCAACCGGGTCTCTGACCGAATACGCTGAGCTACCGCGCCGGCGACCCAATAGGTGGTCACCTGAGGCGGTTGCTTTTAGCTCTGACGATGGATAGGGCCGGCGCCTGTCAACAGCATCACGCTAGGGATACATCGAACATGGTGTTCACAGTGTAGACCAATGTTGGTAGCCGTATAATGCGAGGCAAGTACACGCTAAAAGAATTTGAGCCTCTCGCCATAAAGGAATCTGTCCTGGAGTCTGGCATTAGTACCATTACCTTGTGGACTAACTGCCATCACGGTATATTGATAATTTTTACTTATGGACCGTCTGACAGCAACTGAATAAAACACAATTTTAGTGCCCCTACGCGTTTCGCCTTTATTTTCTGCAAGGCATCACCAGTTGCCTGGAATATGTACATATGTTAGCTATTGTATTTACACTTTTGTCACTGTGCCTATAGGTTATAAACAGTTCTGGTGGTTGGTATTTCCTATTAAGTACTAATGTTTTGAACTGTACTTACAGGTTGCGTGGACAGTTTCTTACATATTACGCTCCTGTTGCATTTTTGGTGTTGTTCTTCTTCTTATGATCGCCAATTTGCGGTTTTTTTCGACATTCCACAGCACTATGCACTGAACGCTTGTTTTAATGCAATGTTTTGGTTCCTGTTGTCGACCGTCAAATGTTTTTGCCAATGATCGAATGTTATTGCCAAACTTATGAGTGTAACTATTGAAGTATCTGTGGTCTGTTCATGTACGCATTTATAACCTATAGGCACAGTGACAAAAATGTAAATAAAATAGCTAACATATGTACATATTCCAGGCCACTGATGATGCCTTGCAGAAAATAAAGGCGAAACGCGTATGGCACTAAAATTGTGTTTCATTCAGTTGCTGTCAGACGGTCCATAAGTAAAAATTATCAATATACCGTAATATTACACGCAACTGAGGAAGACAGGACTACAAAAGTTGAAGATGTTAATAAATGCCATCAATCTTGTTTCATGTTTTGCAGAAATGAGGAGGCACCGATTTCGAGTATATCGAATGCCTTCGCAAACTGGCATTTTAATCAGTATATAGTTTTATGTTAACCAATCGCTCCCGGACCCTTGCGTAGTTTCCTTACTACAGAGAACAGAAGCTGTTTATTCCCTTTTTATTACTTTTCTGACCAGCTTCTTTAGTTAATCACCAAAACGCGCTAAACACAAATACTGGCAATCCTAAACCGTAGAGGGCTTCTTCACTAAAAGCTGCAACGCCTAAAAAAAGGAGAGAGAAAGTTATTCTGAGGGTCAGAGACAAGTGAAAACAAGCATTGTCGTTTCTGATCGAATTTCGAGTAGCAATACGAAACCATGTGAGCCGACCAAAAATAGAGTTTTATGTTAAGTAAAGTAAATGAGTGGATTTGATTAATTCTTAGAATTTGCGAACTACGCTTTCTCAGAGGATGAGCATGCTTCAAGGAAATCTAGAAAGTTATTTTACATACAGTTAGCCAACACGAGACGCAAATACAATTGAAGAGATCGAACTGCTACTGTCCTATTTTATCCATGATAACTTCATCTTTCAAAAGTTCCTAAATATCTTCCTTCTTTCGCCTTAACTATCCATGATTCAATGCTGTGTAAAACTACACTCCAAACGTAACATGCAGCAAATCTTTTACTCAGCTCCATTAGCATTCTTCTATCGTCTAGTAACTGCTTCTCCTTATCAAATGCACTCTTTCCTCCTCATTTCTTCTGTAGTCTCCATTCCAAATCATTAAACTTCCCAGTTACAGAAAGGACTGCGCTTGTTTCAATTTAGGAATATGTTGATTGGAGCTTCCTTATCGCTTATTCTCGCCACTTTTGTCTTTCCTGTATTATTGTTCATTACATACACCTTGCATTTTCCTGCAATACTCTTAAACATCTTGTGTAGCTGCTTTTCTGATTACTGCAGCACTGCTTGATCATCCAAGCATTTTATAGTCTTTATCCTCTGTCCTCCAATTACAATGGCTCTTGCATCCTCTAGGAACTTTCCTATCAGTTCTTCTCCATATAAAAGGTGTTCCGAAACAAATAAATGAGATAAATAGATCAAAAGGCCATAATCACATCAAGTAGACGATTTATAATGTTGTACTTGTTTCAGGCTTTAATACGTGCTAAACATAATGTTGCTCCTTGTGTGGATTATATTAGTACGATTATTACATAAACGTACAGTTGTTTGATGATTAAATACGGTGTTGACGTAAACCGTATGAAGAAGGAAGTTATTCACATCGAGAGAATGCATTTTTTCTAGACGTTACTACGAAATACAGCCGTAATTTGATTTGGATATGAAGATAAAAGTTTTCTTTCCCGCATGAAACAGCAGAATTGATAACTGAGAGTTCGATCACAGATGTTGATAAATCTCCTTTATCATGCTGCCGAGACGAGTTTCTAACTGTGCTGTACACATCATCTTTCGACAAGTAACTGTAATGGCATTTCAGTGACCTCCTTGTGTTTTATGAACCATCAACAGTCACGCATATCACCTTAAGCAACACGTAAAAAATATTTTAAGAGGAAGAAAAGGAATATAAATATACCACTAGTCATTGAGATATATTTGTTTTATATTCCAAATCCATGGAATAATACTTGATAAAATTAAGGGTAGAGGGACGTTGAATGCTATATGCATAGGTTAAACGGAGTGATTCTAAATTCGTTTTACAATCTCCTAAAACGGATACACGGTGTCGGAAAGGTTATGATTCCAGTAGCGACTCCTGTCAGGGTTCCAGTGATTTCCAAGCTACAGTAAGAGACGTGTAATGTGTTTTAATATTCTGCGTCTACTAGATGGACATTTGATAATAATCTACCGTGACTGTGGTATTTATTACATTACCAAGGTAATAATGCCCACTCTTAAGCAACACATGAATCCTTGAGTAACCATGTCTCACATAACACTTTCTAAACTCCTTCTCACAGTGATAGCTTCCCGTTCCATCACTACACTAATGTTTGTAAAAATCCATCTTTCAGAAAGAATATTCCGCAGGGATCTAAACACGGAAAATGGGAAGAATATTGTACCTCCGAAATGCTTTCCTGACTTGAGAAAGATGGGGTGTACCTAGACCTGGCAGCGATTACTCTTGCGTGACCAGATATGTCAGTCTAACGTCATGCTGAGGGCAGGGAAGTGCTACCATGCGAAGAACGAATACGAAAACAGCTGTCATAGACCTAGCTGGCGTCAAACGGGACAACGACAGAATGACAGTTCGAGTGGGGCAGAGTATTTGATTTCGGAGAAAAACAGGTTTGTGACGCCGTGGTGGCTACGATGGTACATGCTGTTATTATAGTGCAGTGTGTGTGTGTGTGTGTGTGTGTGTGGATCCCGTAGATAGAATAGAGCCATTCCAGCGAAGAATTGATACTTGTCAATGCAGTGCGGTAACAGGAGAGCATGGCCACCATCTCGGCGGATTGATCTTAATGGACGGTATATCTCCGTCCAGTGTAGTACAATGTAAGTGTGATGCTGCTGCTTCTGCTGGTATGGAATAACCTGTGTGGACGTTTCGACACGATTTGCTGCGGTTTGAGCTGGTGGTACGCATGCAATTACGTTGCCTTCGATTTTACGGCAACCACAAACACCTCAGCCTGCAATTAGCGCATGAACACGTCGTAAATGGCAATATGTATGCTTTCGAAACAGTTGCAGTTCAGCCGGTCGTATAATGACGGCTGAATACCTGTTAGATGCTATCATAGCAACTTTAACCGGATCGATGTTATGTCAGGATTGTTGACCAGAATAGCATAGAATCATGGGATGCTTTTAGATACATCGTGTGGTGTCCACTCCTGCTCACTGAAGGGAATCTGAGCATCAGTCGCTATATCATAGTTTTAGAGGTATTGTTCTTCCTTAAGGCACCTCTGTACTCGAAATGCCAATCAATATGAGTCGAAGAATATTAAAGATTTATTCGAAGAACGAACGCTACGACTGGTCTCCAACCTCCATTTTCGAGTCAGTTACTCCCCATCGACCATGTCTCGTTACAGTCCCTGTGCTCTTAATCACTTCTATCATTTGCGCACTGTCACGTACCTAATCTGTTGTATAAAGTTCTTTTCCGTCACATGTATCCTTCTTTGGCGTAACTGTTTCACAAACCTTAATATACAATAACTGTTCTCATATGACACTAATTGCTATCAAGCGATCAATTAATTGGTTGGTTCGTTAGGGGGAGGGGACCAAACAGTGAGGTCGTCGGTCCCATGGAGTTAGGTAAGAATGGGGAAGGAAGTCGGCCGTGCCATTTCGAAAGAACCATCCCGGTATTTGCCTGAAGAGATTTAGGGAAATCACGGAAAACCTAAATCGGGATGGCCGGACGCGGGTTTGAACCATCGTCTTTCCGAATGCGAGTCCAGTGTGCTAGTCACTGTGCCAGTGTGATCAGTTAATTAATCTAATCTACAGTAGCGCTCAAAAGTATTTTGTAGTTGTAGTGTTATGTTGTCAGCACTGTTTGCATGCAGTCACAACAGAGCAACGCCTATAAGGCCTGTTTCACAATGGGACACTGGTGACGGTCACCAGTGACGGTCACTGGTAATTGTGATGAACACTCCTGGATCACTGGTGTTCGACACCGCAGGTATTGCCAACTGATTAGTTAGTGAATTGGACTCGAGCGAGGAGGAACTTTTGTTAGTACTTCTAAGCAAAAGGAGGAGCAAAATGCAGACAAAACGTTCATCACACTTACATCCACTGCCACGAGGTCGGCTGGAAAAAATATTGTTTTACACTCTTTATGTCGATCTGAGACAAGATTAGAAGTAGTTTTCTTTTTAGTATTTTCGAATGTCGAAAACTTCATTTGATGAACTGCTAGGAGAAGTGAAAGAAGAAATCACAGGAATGGACAATAATATTTTAACTGTATTTTCCGGACCATAAGGCGGAGCGCCTAAAGCCGACGATAAGACGCACACTTAATTTTGTTATGAAAATTTTGAAATATAAGTATTTTTTTAGATTTCTTCTTCATTCATCCTGTAGGGGTGAATTTATGGTTTCCACGCTCATCCATTTTGTCCCTTCTTATCGCATTAAGACTGCGTAAAGATACACTTAATACTGGTAAATGCAAAAGAAATGGGGTGAGGGATGCACATGTGCTTGAAGGTTACTATCTTCCTAGCCTTTACAGGCGTAGCTACTAAATTTCGCTATTCTTTTATGGTCCGAAAAACAAGGTATTAAATTTGAAAAACAACGTACAACTTACCAATTTTGTTTTATTCATCCATGCTCTTCTCACTGAAATCAGGCACAAATTTCGTTATAATTTCTTGCCAAGCATTCGTTTTCACCACTTTGTTGCTATAGTCATATCTTTTGACATTACAAATAGCAGGACGACTTTCTACTTCACTTATAAAAGTCTTCCGTGATAATCAAATCTAAACTCATGACTACCCCCCCTCCCCCCCTTCTAACAGCCGTGTACCGCAAGTCTCTAGAGGAACGGAAGGTTCCAAATGATTGGAAAAGAGCACAGGTAGTCCCAGTCTTCAAGAAGGGTCGTCGAGCAGATTCGCAAATCTATAGACCTATATCTCTGACGTCGATCTGTTGTAGAATTTTAGAACATGTTTTTTGCTCGCGTATCATGTCGTTTTTGGAAACCCAGAATCTAATCTGTAGGAATCAACATGGATTCCGGAAACAGCGATCGTGTGAGACCCAACTCGCTTTATTCCCTCATGAGACCCAGAAAATATTAGATACAGGCTCCCAGGTAGATGATATTTTCCTTGACTTCCGGAAGGCGCTCGATACAGTTCCGCACTGTCGCCTGATAAACAAAGTAAGAGCCTATGGAATATCAGACCAGCTGTGTGGCTGGATTGAAGAGTTTTTAGCAAACAGAACACAGCATGTTGTTCTCAATGGAGAGACGTCTACAGGCGTTAAAGTAACCTCTGGCGTGCCACAGGGGAGTGTTGTGGGACCATTGCTTTTCACAATATATATAAATGACCTTGTAGATAGTGTCGGAAGTTCCATGCGGCTTTTCGCGGATGATGCTGTAGTACACAGAGAAGTTGCAGCATTAGAAAATTGTAGCGAAATGCAGGAAGATCTGCAGCGGATAGGCACTTGGTGCAGGGAGTGGCAACTGACCCTTAACATACACAATTGTAATGTATTGCGAATACATAGAATGAAGGATCCTTTATTGTAAGTTTATATGATAGCGGAACAAACAATGGTAGCAGTTACTTCTGTAAAATATCTGGGAGTATGCGTGCGGGACGATTTGAAGTGGAATGATCATATAAAATTAATTGTTGGTAAGGCGGATACCAGGTTGAGATTCATTGGGAGAGTCCTTAGGAAATGTAGTCCATCAACAAAGGAGGTGGCTTACAAAACACTCGTTCGACCTATACTTGAGTATTGCTCATCAGTGTGGGATCCGTACCAGGTCGGGTTGACGGAGGAGATTCAGAAGATCCAAAGAAGAGCGGCGCGTTTCGTCATAAGGTTATTTGGTAAGCTTAATAGCGTTACGGAGTGGCAGACTCTGCAAGAGAGGCGCTCTGCATTGCGGTGTAGCTTGCTGTCCAGGTTTCGAGAGGGTGCATTTCTGGATGAGGTATCGAATATATTGCTTCCCCCTACTTATACCTCCGGAGGAGATCACGAATGTACAATTAGAGAGATTCGAGCGCGCACGGAGGCTTTCCGGCAGTCGTTCTTCCCGCGAACCATACGCGACTGGAACAGGAAAGGGAGGTAATGACAGTGGCACGTAAAGTGCCCTCCGCCACACACCGTTGGGTGGTTTGCGGAGTAAAAATGTAGATGTAGATGTACAATGTTTACATTATAATGTACAACGAATGTTTCGCGGCACTGTCTCAGAAATGATTGCCTGTCTGTGGGCAAATCTGCAGCGCTGTGTCTGTGATCTGTGTTCCAGTGCGAACACTCCAGTTCAAACTAATGCATGTCCGGCGGTGACTGCTGTGAACACAGTGACCCTGTCCGTCACATGTGGCGAGAGTGAGTCAAGGGCTCGGTGAGGCGGTGTAGTGTCCCGGTGTGAATGCTTCAGTTCACACCAATGTATCTCTGTCGGTGACCGTCGCTGGTGACGGTCACCAGCGTCCCAGTGTGAAACGGGCCTAACCGTGCCAGTCCATCAAGAGCTTCGCACTGCTGTGGTTACATATCTAACAAATAAGCAAGGTCATACAGTAGCAATGTAAGTATATAATAAAAAGTATTTTTAATTAGCTTTTCTGATACGGTGTTCATTAACTGTTGTTAGCCTAGGCATTCAGACACTGCTTGTTTGTATCTAGATTCAACTTAAATCTGCTAAACCGCAAAGAACACTAGGCTGATGTGAGACAAGTTGTTTCTTATGCTTTCAGCAAGAGGAAGTTGCAATCTGGCGTTGCTAGAACTGTGGCATACCACAACAACCAATAAGTGAATGGAGTTTCCCGGAAAAACAGGAAGGAACAATAGCCAACAAACCAAGGTCAGGTCGTCCTTGAAACACAACAACAAGGGAGGACAGCATGTTTTGTAAGCAGTCGGCTGCTGATCCAAGAAAATCGGCTCTGAGAGATTAGGGATGATCTGGAGCAGCATCATGCACTGAACCCACATGTCTTTACTGTAAAACGCTGCCTGTTAGCAGGTGATTTAAATGGTAGGCAACCATCATGAAAAGCATTCATAAATTAAAAAAAAATTAGGTAGACCATGACAGAGTTTGCAAAGAAACATCCGACTTGGAACGCTATAGATTGATCCAAGGTTTTATAGAGTTATGAAAGTAAAAATAGTGTATTTCCTTCTGAGAAGACCAATGAGAAAACAAAGAAACAAAAAATACCAGGTACCGACCATTAAGCACGGTCGTGGTGTGGGGATATTATTCTGGGCTTGGGTTTGGTTATCTAGTCCAAACAGAAGGCAAAATAGATCGTTTCCTGCACAGTAACATGTATGGTTCCACACAGGAGAAAGAATATGCTAGATAATTTGGTACTTTGCCAGGACAACGATTCAAACTCATCTTCGGCCATTAAAAAAATTGTTTTCGGTTAAAAAAGTCAAAAATTTAGTGTCCAAGCCAGGACCCTGATCGGAATCAAATTAAACACCTCTGGGGTGCACTGGATCGACGTGTTCGTCGTAGAAGCTACTCAAACAAGGATCAATTTGCTGCTCCCTTACTGGACGAAAGGTCAAAAGTCTCACTTGACCTATTACACAACCTTGTGTATTCTGTGCCAAATAGATGTGCAGCTGAGATCAAATTCCATGAGTATGCAACGATAAACTGATTTGTTCTTCAGATTCCAAAACAGTTTTGTTTTAATCTTACATACTCAGACCCACAAATTACTTCTGAGCCAGAAGAATTGTTTCCGTTTTGATGTAAGATAGCTTTGTTGCGACTAACAGAAGTTTTGTACTAAATGGATTATAATTACATGTTTTTCAGTTATGCACTGACAGTTTTTTCTGTTACACCCTTACATTTACGTAATTATAGTTAATGCTTTCTATAAAATAATTTTGAGCGCTACAGTATAAGAACCTTGCAGTGTTCAGCAGCTGGATACGTACATATAGGGTGGACAGAAACAGTCTGAAAAGCTATTAAGAGTGTTTCAGTGTAGTTTGTGCTGATAAGTAATTGTTAAGAAAGACTTCGATACGTTGCACCGTTTCCGAGTTAATTATCATTTAAGTTAGCCAATGTGGCCATAGGGCTCGCAAATTCTAGCGGCCTGCCGGAGACGCTGTCACAAAACATGTGCTTCGTTTAGTTTCCTGAAACCGAATATGTATGTGATTAAAAAATTGGACACGGGACGGTGGTAAGGATCGAACCCCGAGCCAAATGGCTCAAATGGCTCTGAGCACTATGGGACTCAACTGCTGTGGTCATTAGTCCCCTAGAACTTAGAACTACTTAAACCTAACTAACCAAAGGACATCAGAGACATCCATGCCCGAGGCAGGATTCGAACCTGCGACCGTAGCAGTCGCACGGTTCCGGACTGCGCGCCTAGAACCGCGAGACCACCGCGGCCGGCCCCGAGCCAAATGCTGACCGGTCTTGTGCGCTATCATCTACGCTATGAGAACAAGTGCACCAACTGTATCCGGCAGGCCGCTTTAATTTGTGCGCGCAACGGGCTGATTGGCTAACTTCAATGTTAATTAACTCGGAAACGGCGGAACGTATCGAATTTTTTTTCTTAACAGTTATTTCTCAGCACACCCTACTCTACAGCACCCTTACAAGCTCTTCAGACTGCTTCTGACCACCCTTCATACACAGAGTGTTCCACAATTGCTACTAAAGTTTTATAGCGTTTGTAGAGGGGGATTAAGTAGGTAAGATTCTGATAAAGAACTCGTGTCCACAAATGTATTTTTTAAATGTAAAATAAGTTCGAACGTTGGATCAGTTTCAAATCTTCCGCTTCACAGCACGTACACAGCGAAGTCAATGAGCTCTCACCTCTGTGCTGTAAAAGAGCTGCTCCACATAGTGACTCTCCTGTTCGTTGCAGAAGGTGTATCTGCAACGCAAGCTTCAATATAAACGGTCTACAAATCCTAGTGCGTGTCCATGGAGAACCACAGTCAGACCTCCTTGTACGGAACACACCAGTTTTTCTGTTGTGATCAGACGAAAAATATTAACTGAAGCGATCCGAAAAACGTTCTTGATATATGCTTTGCGGAGCTCTACCATGACGTACCGTACCCTGAGGTGGTCGACATGAAGGTGAAACGATTTTGAAATCTATTTTATATCTAAAGGGTACATTTCCGGACGTGGGTTCCTTATCAAAGTTTTATCTACTAAGTACCCTCTACAGCTCCTAGAAGCCTGTAATAGGAATTGTGGAACACGCTGTATTTGTGTACAACTCACCATTAGGTCACTACATACTTAAGATTTCGAAAAAGAACTGTAAACAGTTGTAGCTTGTCAAATTTAACATAGCACGGTAGTTATCATTTTTTCACCATCCAGAAGCAAATGTTGCGGAAAAAGCATTGGACCGAAGTGTCAGCCATTCTAGAGGTATGTTATTCATGTTGATGTATTGTACTAATTAGCAACGCATATGAAGTAGTTTGCACCCTGCCTCCTCCACTCCCCCCCCCCCCCCCCCCTCTACCTCTCTCTCTCGCCTGCACGAATGTTTATTGATAAAATGTGAAGTCAAGAAATAAAAACATACTCATATTTTTCTGTCGACTGCGTCATTGTTAAAGAGCCTTGAAACTAGTAGTACAATTCTTTGGAGATGTATGTGACAGGCAGTTACGGACATAAATTTTTGAAGTTGAACCAAATTACCTCTTTTCATGCTTTAAGTAAACGCAACGAATGATTACCCAATATCCGTTGACACTGATACCGTATTTATATTGCACAATGCAGACAGCTTCATCCTGTGTCAGTGTACTGTAGTTCATGGTGGTTCATGGCATTTAAGGTACAAATGTTTTTATTGTTTTAAAAGGGACACAATAAAAGTAAAACGCTAAACGTGGACTTTTGAGGAAAGTAGCACAAGTGCTGTGGCGGGTCAGAAAACATACCAAGATTATTACTATGCTATTTGAAATTGAAGCATTTCCAGTTACACAAACTCGTGCGCAGGACTCAGAGGTCTCCCTTCATAAACGAAACATAAGAGATTTTTGAAGTGTCATATGCACAACATAGACGCTGAAGAAAATGGTAAAATATGTGTCTGAATGATTCTCAACTGAACAAAACAGGTCAACTTCAGAAATCTTTATATTTTATAAAGCAGCTACTCACAATACGATTCATGCAACAGAAATTTAACATTTCGTATAACTGATCAGACGACAGAGTTGAAAAGATGGTCTTTAGTTAGTGATAAGGGTGAGCAGAGCTATTGTACATGAATAGCACTGTCAATGTCAAAATAAACTACGAACCACGCTAAATGCTCCTGTTACCAAAGCCATAAAATATAGGAATTACACTACTGGCCATTAAAAGTGCTACACCACGAAGATGACGTGCTACAGACGCGAAATTTAACCGACAGGAAGAAGATGCTGTGATATGCAAATGATAAGCTTTTCAGAGCATTCACACAAGGTTGGCGTCGGTGGCGACACCTAAAACGTGCTGACACGAGGAAAGTTTCCAACCAATTTATCATACACAAACAGCAGTTGACCGTCGTTGCCTGGTGGAACGTTGTTGTGATGCATCGTGTAAGGAGGAGAAATGCGTGCCATCACGTTTCCGACTTTGATAAAGGTCGGATTGCAGCCTATCGCCATTGCGGTTTATCGTATGGCGACATTACTGCTCGCGTTGTTCGAGATCCAATGACTGTTAGCAGAATATGGAATCGGTGGGTTCAGGAGGGTAATACGGAACGCCGTGCTGGATCCCAACGGCCTCGTATCATTAGCAGTCGAGATGACAGGCATCTTATCCTCATGGCTGTAACGGATCGTGCAGCCACGTCTCGATCCCTGAGTCAACAGATGGGGACGTTTGCAGGACAACAACCATCTGCACGAACTGTTCGACGACGCTTGCAGTAGCTTGGACTATCAGCTCGGAGACCATGGCTGCGGTTACCCTTGACGCTGCATCACGGACAGGAGCGCCTGCGATGGTGTACTCAACGACGAACCAGGGTGCACGAATGGCAAAAAGTAATTTTTTCGGATGAATCCAGGTTCTGTTTACAGCATCATGATGGTCGCATCCGTGTTTGGCGACATCGCGGTGAACGCACATTGGAAGCGTGTATTCTTCATTGCCATACTGGCGTATCACCCGGCGTGATGGTATAGGGTGCCATTGGTTACACGTCTCGGTTACCTCTTACTCGCATTGACGGCACTTTGAACAATGGACGTTACATATCAGATGTGTTACGACCCGTGGCTCTACCCTTCATTCGATCCCTGCGAAACCCTACATTTCTGCAGGATAATGCACGACCGCATGTTGCAGGTCCTGTACGGGCCTTTCTGGATACAAAAAATGTTCGACTGCTGCCCTGGTCAGCACGTTCTCCAGATCTCTCACCAATTGAAAACGTCTGGTCAATGGTGGCCGAGCAACTGGGTGGTCACAATACGCCAGTCACTACTCTTGATGAACTGTGGTATCGTGTTGAAGCTGCATGGGCAGGTGTACCTGTACACGCCAGCCAAGCTCTGTTTGACTCAATGCCCAGGCGTATCAAGGCCGTTATTACGGCCAGAGGTGGTTGTTCGGGGTACTGATTTCTCAGGGTCTATGCACGTAAACTGCGTGAAAATGTAATCACATGTCAGTTGTAGTATAATATATTTGTCCAATGAATACCCGTTTATCATCTGCATTTCGTCTTGGTGTAGCACTTTTAATGGGCAGTAGTGTAAATTGAAACTTAGCTTGTGACGCTAGTGGTGAACACTGAGGAGAAAATTAAGATTTTCAGCTAGAGTCATGTTTAACATATCGTGTTACTCTTAGGAAGCAGTCGAAAGTACTACTATTGCGCCGAACCGTAAGTACATAAAGCATTCGCTCTCCAGCTTAGTAAAAGCGTACGTGTAACGAATACGGAATCAAATGCAGACGCTTACCTGCGTATCTCCTGGATCATCTCGAAGAACTGGGCTTTGCTCTTTCGGCGTCGGCGTTGCTCGTGTTCCTTCTGAAACAAGGCAACGCTCTGATACCCGTCACCAGGTCTGCGGCTAGCGCGCTGCTGCACTACGACACAACCCACTACAGCTATTCTACGAGCAACGAAGCCGTACATGCCTGTGGTAGCGCCCTTCTTACTCATGGCTGATTTCTCATGTCAAAAACAATATTGCAACATATACGTAGCAAATAAGCACACTGCAATCAATTTTACTTAGCTGATGTCAGAGGCAGATCAAACTTCTGTCTTTGGCTTATTATTAGGAGCAGTATTCCTTCAAGTGAGCTTTGAAGCTCGTTCATAAACGACCAAATGGGCATTTTGAATTTCATTGTGGAAGTAATGCATAAAAGTAAAGCTGTCCATTAGTAACACACTTTAAGTAGACCATATCACTGGACACCTAAAACGTCATCTCATATTTTTATTAAGAGACAATTTTTTAATTTTTAATACAGCATGTAAGTTAATACATGAACTTGCCCCTGGAATCAGTGCCCTTTGATGTAATTTTTTGGTTAGAAAAGTACCGTGAGAAATGGAACAGTTCAAGCAAATACCGTGTCCCTCAGACTATCGTGTGAGAAACGTATATTTTACTACTGCGAACCGTAGCGTGGTGTTCACGTAATTAATGCTTGACACGCAGGTGTAGAAGCCAGGCTAAAGAGCACCAGCGTGGCAGTTCCGAAGATCGCAGTCTGGAGAGGCGGGAAGGTGGTGACGGTGGTAGAGGGGCGGAAGAAGGAATGGCGTGTCGTCGCCGTCGGGAGTGTGCACGCGGAATTGACGAAATTTAAGAAACGAAAAAAAAAAAAATTTTAAGGGGGGACGAAAGACGTGAGTATCACGAGTGAATAGTAAGAAAAGTACTGGATTCATTTCAGTGCCCGCCGAAGTGTTTCAACGTGATTGGAAAAAGATGATGCAATTGGTACTGGCCTTATTCATTAGCAGTTGTTGTCGAGAATCTAAATTACCATCAATAATATACAGCTCAAAGTGAGTACACTTGTGGGTTTCTGATTCAAGATAATCACCTGCCTACGAATATCTTCTCAAAGATTTGCAGTGGCGTAACCATGACGGCAACCACGCCCTCAACCAGGCTTCGCCGCCATGATACAGGTAGAACCGAGTACATTATTGAGATGCACCGGAAACCGTCGCTTCGGGCACGGAGGACAGATCAAGACAGCCTTTCAAAATGAAGACAATAGAACTGAATATTCAAGAACAGACATTACAGACGGTAATTTTAAGATTACTGAGTCCGATTATACAACAGTAAGGTCGTTGCGAAACAAAGCGGTTAACATTGCTTTAGACAGTTAAAAAATTCAGTTTTATACTAAAGACTTAACATCCAACATTAGTGTAGTTAAATTAGACATGGATTTCGGGGCCGAAATAACATCAACGATTTCATTTCAATAATGTTAAATATGACTTGTAACGTTCAACTTCTTTCTCCAGAAATACATTCGTACTACAACGTATTAAAGGGGAACTATTTAGATCAAATTAACTGAAAACGATAGTCTCGTGAACTTTTTTCTGTATTTCAAATGTTTTGCCTTTTTGTAGAAGAGATCAGGTATGTCAGTCTGTTGTTATTTTAGCACCAGACTGACAAAATGTAGGTACGATCTCGGGCAATTCTAGGATACTTTTTATTCGTCTGAAGTCCTACCGTACACTGTCACAATCTGTCTGTAACAAACACTGTTGTCAAGGGGACGTCTTACGTCTCTTTTGTGCCGCATTAATTGCCGTTATGAGTCAGTAATTCATGTTATCAGAAGGGGACTATCGTCAGAATGTAACTGGAAATAGCGTCAGACCAGGTAAGGCTTGGATTTCTACCTTTGCACAAGGAAGCTATTCCAGTGGCTACATCAAAACTTCGTTTAGTCAGTGTGCACGCCTATGATCCAGAAATCAATTTGCAACAGAGCACTGCGAACAATGAGCTCCACATAATTTGTGTTCTCCATAGCATAGTGTTCGCCACCATAACTGAGTGGTCAGTGTTGATGACTGCCATGCGGAGGACCTGGTGTCAGTAGCTGGTACTGCCAGGTATTTTTTTCCTTGCAGATAGGACTGGAACGAAGTGCGCTTAGCCTCATGCTGAAAACTGAGGAGTTACTTGAATGAGAAGTAGCGGCTGCGAGATCTGGAAAGCCTCTATGGCCAGGAGAGCACCGACTTGACAGAAAATCCTAGGAAGTTCTGGTCTTACGTTAAATCAGTAAGTGGCTCGAAACAGCATATCCAGACACTCCGGGATGATGATGGCATTGAAACAGAGGATGACACGCGTAAAGCTGAAATACTAAACACCTTTTTCCAAAGCTGTTTCACAGAGGAAGACCGCACTGCAGTTCCTTCTCTAAATCCTCGCACAAACGAAAAAATGGCTGACATCGAAATAAGTGTCCAAGGAATAGAAAAGCAACTGGAATCACTCAATAGAGGAAAGTCCACCGGACCTGACGGGATGCCAATTTGATTCTACACAGAGTACGCGAAAGAACTTGCCCCCCTTCTAACAGCCGTGTACCGCAAGTCTCTAGAGGAACGGAGGGTTCCAAATGATTGGAAAAGAGCACAGGTAGTCCCAGTCTTCAAGAAGGGTCGTCGAGCAGATGCGCAAAACTGTAGACCTATATCTCTGACGTCGATCTGTTGTAGAATTTTAGAACATGTTTTTTGCTCGAGTATCATGTCGTTTTTGGAAACCAAGAATCTACTATGTAGGAATCAACATGGATTCCGGAAACAGCGATCGTGTGAGACCCAACTCGCTTTATTCCCTCATGAGACCCAGAAAATATTAGATACAGGCTCCCAGGTAGATGCTATTTTCCTTGACTTCCGGAAGGCGCTCGATACAGTTCCGCACTGTCGCCTAATAAACAAAGTAAGAGCCTACGGAATATCAGACCAGCTGTGTGGCTGGATTGAAGAGCTTTTAGCAAACAGAACACAGCATGTTGATATCAATGGAGAGACGTCTACAGACGTTAAAGTATCCTCTGGCGTGCCACAGGGGAGTGTTATGGGACCATTGCTTTTCACAATATATATAAATGACCTAGTAGATAGTGTCGGAAGTTCCATGCGGCTTTTCGCGGATGATGCTGTAGTATACAGAGAGGTTGCAGCATTAGAGGATTGTGGAGAGGTGCAGGAAGATCTGCGGCGGATAGGCACTTGGTGCAGGGAGTGGCAACTGTCCTTTAACATAGACAAATGTAATGTATTGCGAATACATAGAAAGAAGGATCCTTTATTGTATGATTATATGACAGCGGAACAAACACTGGTAGCAGTTACTTCTGTAAAATATCTGGGAGTATGCGTGCAGAACGATTTGAAGTGGAATGATCATATAAAATTAATTGTTGGTCAGGCGGGTACCAGGTTGAGATTCATTGGGAGAGTGCTTAGGAAATGTAGTCCATCAACAAAGGAGGTGGCTTACAAAGCACTCGTTCGACCTATACTTGAGTATTGCTCATCAGTGTGGGATCCGTACCAGATCGGCTTGACGGAGGAGATAGAGAAGATCCAGAGAAGAGCGGCGCGTTTCGTCACAGGGTTATTTGGTAACCGTGATAGCGTTACGGAGATGTTTAATAAACTCAAGTGGCAGACTCTGCAAGAGAGGCGCTATGCATCGCGGTGTAGCTTGCTCGCCAGGTTTCGAGAGGGTGCGTTTCTGGATGAGGTATCGAATATATTGCTTCCCCCTACTTATACCTCCCGAGGAGATCACGAATGTAAAATTAGAGAGATTAGAGCGCGCACGGAGGCTTTCAGACAGTCGTTCTTCCCGCGAACCATACGCGACTGGAACAGGAAAGGGAGGTAATGACAGTGGCACGTAAAGTGCCCTCCGCCACACACCGTTGGGTGGCTTGGGGAGTATAAATATAGATGTAGATGTACTCCTCCATACCGCATCTGCATGACCCGGTATGACACAGGATGACACAGCGGCCAGTTGGCATCGCGTGGTCCTCTGGGGCTGATCACTAAGCTACTTCCACCATATGATTATACTTTCCCGCTGATTGCGCCATGGATATTTTGCTCTGCATAACGAGCAAGCCGTCGACGTTCGCGCGCCATAAGGAGTACGGACGTCAAGTGCATTTTCGTATACATAAAAAAAAAATCATCACCAAGAAGAACTGGTACGAGATAAACGAAAGTTGATACGTCTGCTTCTGCATACGAAAGAAGACACATATTAAAATTTCGCGATAATCGCATACGTGTAACGCTAGTAACGCCACTATGAGGACACAAATGAGTGTAATGAGTGTAATGTGCAACATAGAAAGAAAGATCCCTTATCATTTAGCTACAATATAGCAGGTCAGTAACTGGAAGCAGTTAATTCCATAAATTATCTGGGAGTAGGCATTAGGAGTGATTTATAATGGAATGATCATATAAAGTTGATCGTCGGTGAAACAGATGCCACAGTGAGATTCATTAGAGGAATCCTAAGGAAATGCAATCCGAAAACAAAGGAAGTAGGTTACAGTACACTTGTTCGCCCACTGCTTGAGTATTGCTCACCAGTGTGGGATCCGTACCAGATAGGTTTGATAGAAGAGATAGAGAAGATCCAAGAAGAGCAGCGCGCTTCGTTGCGGGATCATTTACTAATCGCGAAAGCGTTTCGGAGATGATAAACTCCATTGGAAGACTCTGCAGGAGAGACGCTCAGTAGCTCGGTACGGGCTTTTGTTGAAGTTTCGAGAATATACCTTCATCGAGGAGTCAAGCAGTATATTGCTCTCTCCTACGTATATCTCGCGAAGAGACCATGAGGATAAAATCAGAGAGATTAGAGCCCACACAGAGGCATACCGACAATCTTCCTTTCCATGAACAATACGAGACTGGAATAGAAGGGAGAACCGATAGAGGTACTCAAAGTACACTCCGCCACACACCGTCAAATGGCTTGCGGAGTACGGGTGTAGACGTGGATGTAGATGAGGTTTGCTGTAAATGCGTACTATGACGGTCGTGAGCATTAGTTATCTCTGATATTGGACGTAGTGAGTTGATATCAGTCAATAATGCCTTTGAGACGACGAAGACACCATTATTAACATCTCATTGAGTTTGAACGAGGTTGCAAAATAGTGAGTCGAGAAGCTGGATGTTTCTTCTGCGATATTGCAGAAAGCCTGGGCGTGAATGTAGCCACTGTACATGACTTGTGACAACGGTTGTCACAGGAAGACACGGTCGGAAGAAGATCGGGCTTCAGAGGGCCCAGGGGCACTACGGAAAGAGAAGATAGTCGTGTTTGGCGTATGGATGTGGCGCATCGTATTGTGTCTGTATCACAGTGACACAACGAATTGTTACAAATCGGTTACTTCGAGGTCAGCTCAGAACCAGATTCCCTGTAGTGTGCATTCCGCTGACCCCAAAGCCACCATCGCTTGCGACTTCAGTGATGTCAAGCGCCGGCCGGGGTGGCCGAGCGGTTCTAGGCGCTACAGTCTGGAACCGCGCGACCGCTACGGTCGCAGGTTCGAATCCTGCCTCGGGCATGGATGTGTGTGATGTCCTTAGGTTAGTTAGTTTTAAGTAGTTCTAAGTTCTAGGGGACTGATTGTGGTGTCACCGCCAGACACCACACTTGCAAGATGGTAGCCTTTAAATCGGCCGCGGTCCGTTGGTATACGACGGACCCGCGTGTCGCCACTATCAGTGATTGCAGACCGAGCGCCGCCACACGGCAGGTCTAGAGAGACTTCCTAGCACTCGTCCCAGTTGTACAGCCGACTTTGCTAGCGATGGTTCACTGACAAAATACGCTCTCATTTGCCGAGACGATAGTTAGCATAGCCTTCAGCTACGTCATTTGCTACGACCTAGCAAGGCGCCATTACCAGTTACTATTGATGCTGTAAAACATGTACCGTCAAGAGCGATGTTCACCAATTATGGATTAAAGTTAAGTATTCCAGCAGCTACGTATGTTTTTTGTTAGTCTCATTTCCTTGACCTGTTCCAGACCTCACGCCAGCCTGCGTGAGCTAAAACGCGTGCGTTTCGGCTTCCTCCCATAGTGGGTTGGCTGTCTTGCCAATCCACAACACTGACGACCTCAGAAGTTAAGTCCCATAGTGCTCGGAGCCATTTGATGTCAAGCAAGAGCTCATTTGAGGGCGGAGTGGAGGTCCGTTGTGTTTACTGATAAACGCAAGTTCCGCCTCGGTGCCAGTGACGATCGCGTATTGGTTAGGAGGAGTCCGGATGAGCAACTGCAGCCAACCTGTCTGTGTCCTAGACACAATGGATCTACACATGGGGTTATGGTCTGAGGTGCAGTTTCGTATGTCAACAGGAGCACTCTCGTGGTTATCCCACTCACGCTGTCTGCAAATGCCTACCTCAGTCTGGTGATTCGACAGTTTGTGCTGCCTTTCATGAACAGCATGCCTGGAAGTGTTTTCCAATAGGATGACGCTCACCCACATACCGCTGTTGTAACCCAACGTGCTGTACAGTGTGTCGACATGTTACCTTGGCCTGCTCGAATACAATAACTGTCTCAAATCGAGCACGTATGGGAAATCATCGAACAGCAATTCCAGCGTCATCCACAAACAGCATTTGCCATCCCTGTATTGACCGACCAAGTGCAACAGGCATGGAGCTCCATCCCACATATTAACATCCGGAACCTGTGCGACAAATGCATGCACGTTTTCAGTACCTGCATGAAACATTCTGATGGCTACGCTGGTCATTAATGTACCAGCGTTCCAATTTTAGATGACTTCCCTTGCGCTTACATTAATCTGTGAACTTGCAACGTTCATCACTCAAATGTGTTATCAGGAAACGTATATTCCCGAAACTTAAGTACTCTACATTAAATTTTTGTTGGAGTTGGGGTTTTTTCCCGTTACAGCATCAGAAATATCGTTGTAGTTTATCGACATTCCTTCAGTAACACAGAAACAACAAACGTCTCTCCCAGATACTCGTTCTCAGGAACTGTCTCAACACAAATTCTTTTTCATCAGTATTGTTTAAATCAAAAGCCTTAACCACTTTCCGTACAAGAAGTCCACTGAGTGGTTTCACGAAATGAGATGGTATAATGGGTAAGGCACTTAAATTGTATTAAAGACGATCTCATTTCGAATCTTCATTCGAAAATCTTGGATTCGATACTGCTCTGCTTCCTTTCCTTAAAATGATTCTCGCTGTGGCCAGATTGCTCTCTTGCCAAAATCCAGTCGAGATCGTACAATGTCGCCAATGATCATTTACTGGGTGTGTAGAGAGCCTGTGAAATTGCTTTCTTTATTCTTTCCGAGAAAAAACGAATGCTATTTGGGAATGTTGGCCTAGTGTTTCAGTGATTGAGATTTTCTCCATTGTGATTTATTGTAGTATCTTCTGTTCATGATTTAACATTTTAATACAGTTTCAAGTGTAGTATGTTTTTTAATATTTTTATAAACTAATCATAAATTTCAGGACAAACAGAAATATACAAGAGACCAGTCTTGTATGTAAATGTATGTTTGTTGGATTTTATGTACGATCAGATGTAAAGTCTATGTAATACTGACTCTCCATGAAAAGTGCTACGGTCCAGTGGGTTAAGATTAATCTTTGTAATTTTGTCAAGAAGGAACAACACAATTGATTATGTGAGCTGTAAGTGGAAAGATTGACAGAAAGGATTTGGGAGATTGCTAGTAGAGAAATGAGTGTATTTAGTGGAAAGGAAGTTGTTTCTTTTGTGATAATGTTGGCGTCTATGTTACAATGATTCACTGAATCTTGTGATAGAGCGTCGATCTTTTTAAGCTTACATAGAGAAGAGAGCCTGGCAAGGGATAAGGTGGGAGAGGGAAGACGGAAGAACTAACATTTACCTACGCAGAAGATTTTTCAAGAGAGTTGATGCGGAAGATCATAAAGACGAAGAAATAAAGACATCAAAAGACCAAAACTCATGCAGGTTTTTGTCAAGCGAGTTTGAGTGTCCGCACCAATAGCAATGGTTGTACATGGAGTAGGTAATAGTAGATTGACGGAGAGAAGAGGAGAGATAGTGGACTGCAACGGAGGAGTGGACTGTATAACTAGAAGTGACAGTTACGCCGTATTTGTGTTCGAGAGGGAAGGAGATCTTGGAATAGCGTAGTTTTCAGGGAATATAGTGTGAGGTCCAAGCACTGATTTTGTTTGAAAGTTAGTCTGACAAACTGATGCCATGCGATGTAAATCAGCTATAGCACGAGCGTCCATTGCTGAAATCAGGAAAATGTTTGTGCTTATAAAATAACCTCGCTAATCTCCAGATCTATACTTCAGAAGTGATTTAATACTATTATTTCATCAATTTGTTTCTGAAGCAGCTGTTTGAAGGAGAACATTTTCTTTATAACTTTAAACGCCTGAATCAGAGATACTGCCATATTAACAATATACTTTGGTAGGTGTAACATAGGCTGCGCCACAGAGCCAGCGACATCTTCTGCCACAGTAATTACATCTCAGATGAGAAGAATAAACACAATCTTTGGGCAGGGATTTTGATAACAACAAGCAACTGTGTGCGCATATGTGAACACGCTACTTACCGTACTTTAATTTAGTTAACAGCAAAGTACATCCGAATTGTGTTAATTATTCTGAAAGTTAATAGGAAACAAATACGTTCGGTTCTGTAGAGAAATTTATATTACTTGGAGTCATTTCCTTTCCATTTCTGTGCAAAACTGCAGTAGGAAAACTTATTTCTTGAATGGGATTTTCACTCTGCAGCGGAGTGTGCGCTGATAACAAACTTCCTGGCAGATTAAAACTGTGTGCCGGGCCGAGACTCGAACTCGGGACCTTTGCCTTTCGCGGGCAAGTGCCAGGAAGTTTCATATCAGCGCACACTCCGCTGCAGAGTGAAAATATCATTCTGGAAACGTCCCCCAGGCTGTGGTTAATCCATGTCTCCGCAATATCCTTTCTTTCAGGTGTGCTAGTTCTGCAAGGTTCGCAGGAGAGCTTCTGTAAAGTTTGGAAGGTAGGAAACGAGGTACTGGCAGAAGTAGAGCTGTGTGGACGGGGTGTGAGTCGTGCTTGGGTAGCTCAGTTGGTAGAGCAATTGCCCGCGAAAGGCAAAGGTCCCGAGTTCGAGTCTGCCAGGAAGTTTCAACTTATTTCTTCCTTTTTTTCTTTTATTTTTTTAAGTGTTGTTGGATCATTTATTACTAAGTCCAAGTTCCTCAATAAAATAACTTTGTTTGGAGATTAGTTCAGTTGTGGCACTACGTTGCCACATTTAGTGAAAGAGCGCACTTCTCAGCCGTAACTATGTACAGAGCGATAGGAACCTTGTTATAGCTATTTTAATAAAAGTTTCAGTTCATTACAATTAATTACGAACATATTGTAGAAAAGAGCTTCAGTAGTTCCACAACAGGTTGTAACGTTACGACCTAGTCCGCAACTTAGAAATGCTGTGAGGTAAGGTGTATATGGCCGAATGCTAGCGGGCCCGGGGCTCAGGCCGGCACGCAGCACACGCTCGAGGCGAGCCAGGTGCAAGGGCGTCAGCAAAGGACCGGGTGTGAGTTAATCCCAGTACTGGAAATTTTGGCGACGGACGGTCACTAAGGAAGACAGATAATGTTACAGCATATGGCGGAGTGTCAGACAATCTTAAAGATGGTTAAGTTACAGCTCTTCGAACTTTGACGATAAATCACAGTTACATATTAATGCAAATCTGAGTACAACGGCGATCTCAGAAAAATAAGGCGCTTCCAATGACATAAGAGTAACTTCAATATCTTTAAAACCACACAAAGTTAATATTACGCAGTGAATAAACATTTGCACAATGAACCACCGCCGGCCAAAGTGGCCGTGCGGTTAAAGGCGCTGCAGTCTGGAACCGCAAGACCGCTACGGTCGCAGGTTCGAATCCTGCCTCGGGCATGGATGTTTGTGATGTCCTTAGGTTAGTTAGGTTTAACTAGTTCTAAGTTCTAGGGGACTAATGACCTCAGCAGTTGAGTCCCATAGTGCTCAGAGCCATTTGAACCATTTTGAATGAACCACTGCATAAACAACTTTTAATCATTTCATGCCATTTCAATAAACGATACCTTAGATGATAGCATTGCACTAAAGCTACCATCCCTGAAATCTAAGTATCTGTATCAATTTTATTTATTGATTTACGGTGTCTTTTATATCTGTTTCATTAGGCAAGTGTTTGTCAGAACGTTGTGTCCGCCACGTTTACACAGCAAATGACGACAGCATCAGTACCTCATATTTTGTCATACTTGTGTAGTTATTTAATGAGCAGTTTATTATTTAGCCAGTAACTTCATTTAAGTGTTGATTGTAAGTGCTATTTAAAACTATGCTAATTTAAAAGTGGTCAATCGCATTAGTAGCAGACACCACAACTGAAATGAGAACCAAAAGGTGCCTCTGTCAAGAGAGCATAAATAATTGTTTAAATAATATATAACGACAATCTGTTGTCATTTATCGTGAGCGTACCTGTACAAGAATATTGTCTTATTTATTGATGGACAAACCTTTACTTATAATTATTGTAAATTATCTGAGTTGACAGGATGCTTATAACATTTCTTTATTTAAATATTGTTGTAACACATTAGTTTAGTTTGAGAAGGGGTCGTGGTGAATCAAATCACGCCTGTAGCACCTAAGAACGATGTATTTTGGCGGGGATGGAACAGCAGACAGTAGCGTAACACTACAGGAGTGAAGAGCTCAAGGGAGCGATTCCGGACACTGCTTTAAGGTGGCAGACTTGCCTGTGGTAGCGAGTGGCATTCGATTGTGGAGGTGATTGATTCTGGGCGATGAACTGCTGCTACGACACTTCAACTTCTGAAGGGAGGCTTGAATGTGCTCCAGAGTAGGACTCTGACTGTAGCCCCTTGGTTTACGGAACTGAGAACAGACAGTGTGTCAGATACTATTCTTCTTATCGCGTCTGTTAATTTGTGAATCATCATGTTGATCTCTGAACTGTTTCGAGCTTGTGAATCTTTCGCTTATTATGATCATAAAATGTATTTAGTTTTCGCGAAACTTTCATGACTATTTAGTTTGGGGATTTTGCTACCATTCTCGTAACACTCTCAAAGTACATATCTTTACGGCATTTGATAAGGGATAAACGATCACTACGATAAAATAAGGAAAATCAGAGCTCGTACGGAAAGATATAGGTGTTTGTTCTTTCAGCGCGCCAAACGAGATTGGAATATTGTGAAGGTGGTTCGATGAACCCTCTGCCAGGCACTTAAATGTGATTTTCAGAGTATCGATGTAGATGTAGGATATTTTCTGCCTGTATTTTAAATGAATAGTGTAGGACCACATCCCGTTTATTTGAGATATCCTTTCCTGAATAACCGCCATTCAGATTAACTCTCTGTCGTTTTCATCAATTACAGACGTTAGAAGAGAACAGTTTTTATTAAATCATTCGTTTATCTTTTACATTTATGTGTATTTTATTAACTCGCAACTCTAGCCAATGCATAGACTATTTGACTGCAGGATCACAGCTACGTTTGCAGCGACCATAGACCACATACAGAAATAACGGCTACAGTACAGCACAGAAGGTAACTGAAAGAAATACGCAATGACAGGAACAGAAACTCAAAGACAGTGTTCCATTGTCGAATATTATCGTGCTGTTGGTCCAGGTATTAGGGCGTAGGGAGGCGTGATGTTTCATGGACGTACTGATCTCCAAATCTTTGAACACAGTACACTCATCGGCCACTGTTACTGTGACACAGAGCTTCTACAGCACGCGCGTCTTTTCAGGCAGGGGCGCATTCAGCCCTCAGCTCATGTATTTTCTCTTTTATGACGACGCTCGACCGCATCGAACAGCCCATGTGGTGCTAATGGAACTGGAGGAAATTTGGCGAATGGACTGGACTGCCCGTTCCCCCTACTTAAGTCACTTCGAGCACATGTGGGCTGCTTTAGGGATACGCACTGCAACACGTCCTCATGCACGAACGACCATCCAGCAAATGTCAATCGCGATGGTAGAGGACTGGAACGCCCTACGACAAGAACCTTGTGGCTAGCATGGGAGCGCGTTGCAGAGTGTGTACTGCCGTCCGTGGTAATCATACACAGTACTAAGAACCATGTGCTATCTTCCGTAATGTCCAGTGGACCATCATGAATAGTGGTGACTTCAGTATAATTATTGTCTTTGAAAAACGTGTCATTTCTGTTGGTCTCATTGCGTATTACGTTGAGTTACCTTCTTTACTATAGCAGTTCTTTCTATGTGTGGTCGAAGCTTCATCGAGTTACGTTGGCAGTGGTACATCATGCGAAAGTTACTTTCGTCTTTAAGTTTTACACGACAGCGTGTATACAGGGTGGTCCATTGATAGTGACCGGGCCAAATATCTCAGGAAATAAGCGTCAAACGAAACAACTACAAAGAACGAAACTTCTCCAGCTTGTAGGGGGAAACCAGATGGCGCTATTGTTGGCCCGCTAGATGGCACTGCCATAGGTCAAACGTATATCAACTGCCTTATTTAAATGGGAACCCCCATTTTTTATTACATATTCGTGTAGTACATAAAGAAATATGAATGTTTTAGTTGGACCACTTTTTTCGCTTTGTGATAGATGACGGTGTAATAGCCACAAGCATATGGCTCACAATTTTAGGCAAACAATTGGTAACAGGTAGGTCTTTTAAATTAAAACACAGAACGTAGGTACGTTAGGACATTTTATTTAGGTTGTTCCAATGTTATATATGTACCTTTGTGAACTTATCATTTCTGAGAACGCGTGCTGTTAAAGCGTTGGCCGTGCGGTTCTAGGCGCTGCAGTCTGGAACCGAGCGACCGCTACGGTCGCAGGTTCGAATGCTGCCTCGGGCATGGATGTGTGTGATGTCCTTGGGTTAGTTAGGTTTAATTAGTTCTAAGTTCTAGGCGACTGATGACCTCAGAAGTTAAGTCGCATAGTGCTCAGAGCCATTTGAACCATATTTTTTTGTTACAGCGTGATTACCTGTAAATACTACATTAATGCAATACATGCTCAAAATGATGTCCGTCAACCTCAATACATTTGGTAATACGTGTAACGACATTCCTCTCAACAACGAGTAGTTCGCCTTCCGTAATGTTCGCATATGCATTGACAATGCAGTGACGCATGTTGTCAGGCGTTGTCGGTGGATCACGACATCAAATATCCTTCAACTTTCCCCACAGAAAGAAATCCGGGGACGTCAGATCCGCTGAACGTGGGGGCCATGGTATGGTGCTTCGACGACCAATCCACCTGTCATGAAATATGCTATTCAATACCGCTTCAACCGCAAGCGAGCTATGTGCCGGACATCCATCATGTTGGAAGTACATCGCCATTCCGTCATGCAGTGAAACATCTTGTAGTAACATCGGTAGAACATTACGTAGGAAATCAGCATACATTGCACCATTTAGATTGCCATCGATAAAATGGGGGCCAATTATCCTTCCTCCCATAATGCCACACCGTACATTAACCTGCCAAGGTCGCTGATGTTCCGCTTATCGCAGCCATCGTGGATTTTCCGTTGCTCAATAGAGCACATTATGCCGGTTTACGTTACCGATGTTGGTGAATGACGCTTCGTAGCTAAATAGAATACGTGCAAAAAATCTGCCATCGTCCTGTAATTTCTCTTGTGCCCAGTGGTCAGAACTGTACACGACGGCCGGCCGGAGTGGCCGTGCGGTTCTAGGCGCTACAGTCTGGAACCGCGTGACCGCTACGGTCGCAGGTTCGAATCCTGCCTTGGGCATGGATGTGTGTGATGTCCTTAGGTTAGTTAGGTTTAAGTAGTTCTAAGTTCTAGGGTACTGATGACCACAGCAGGTAAGTACCATAGTGGTCAGAGCCATTTTGTACACGACGTTCAAAGTCGTCGCCATGCAATTCCTGGTGCATAGAAATATGGTACGGGTGCAGTCGATGTTGATGTAGCATTCTCAACACCTACGTTATTGAGATTCCCGATTCTCGTACAATTTTCTGCTACTGATGTGCGGATTAGCCGCGACAGCAGCTAAAACACCTACTTGGGCATCATCATTTGTTGCAGGTCGTGGTTGACGTTTCACTTGCGGCTGAACACATCCTGTTTCCTTAAATAACGTAACTATCCGGCGAACGGTTCGGACACTTGAATGGTGTCGTCCAGGATACCGAGCAGCATACATAGCACACGCCCATTGGGCGATTTTGATCACAATAGCCATACATCAACACGATATCGACCTTTTCCGCAATTCGTAAACGGTCCATTTTAACACGGGTAATGTATCACGAAGCAAATACCGTCCGCACTGGCGGAATGTTACGTGATACCACGTACTTATACGTTTGTGACTATTACAGCGCCATCTACCAAAAAGCGAAAAAAGTGGTCCAACTAAGACATTCATATTTCTTTACGTACTACACGAATATGTAATAAAAAATGGGGGTTTCTACTTTAAAAAACGCAGTTGATATCCATTTGACCTATGGCAGCGCTATCTGGCGGGCCAACCATAGCGCCATTTGGTTTCCCCCTTCAAGCTAGACATGTTTCGTTATTTGTAGTTTTTTCGTTTGACGCTTATTTCCTGAGATATGTGGCCCGGTCACTATCAATGGACCACCCTGTATATATTAAACGTTTAAGTTCAACCGCCTAAATCCTAAAGGGTTAATTTATCCGTATCCACTGGGTACCTTGCCTTTTCGAAACGTGTCATTTCTTAAGTGTTTTTGTGTACAGTCTGTGAAGACGGCGTGTGTTGGACTGTAGTGTCGTGTTCGAGCTGTAACTGATGAGGATGATGAATGAAAAGCGAGAGCGTGAACTACGGAGCCAGCACACTGCATTCTCTCCTCGAATAGCATTAAAGATATCGCTTAGTTTGACTTCCTCTTTGTTAGACGCATCGCTGTCAGCAGTGTCACACGCTGTAATTCTACGAGGCACTGCAGAGAGGTTTGGAATCACACCCAGTGCGTGGCCACGAAGATGGGTGGTAAGGAATTTTACGCCAAAACCTCACCTTTCCTTGCTGTCCAAGTACTGGCTCTGAAAATTACTTTCGTCACTCGAATTCGAATTGGCCATACCCGAATCTAACACCACCGTAGAACCGTGCGTTAACGACCTCGAATATTGACGTGGGCCCCTTCCGAGCTGTTATCCTTCGTATCATGACAGCGAGCGACATCTGTCCCCTACGTAACCTAGGCGCGCTCATAATCAGACAAATGAACTGGTTCAAAACTGGTTCAAATGGCTATGAGCACTATTAGACTTAGCTATGAGGCCATCAGTTGCCTAGAAGTTAGAACTAATTAAACCTGACTGACCTAAGGATATCACACACATCCAAGCCCGAGGCAGGATTCGAACCTGCGACCGTAGCGGTCACGTGGTTCCAGACTGAAGCGCCTAGAACCGCACGGCCACACCAGCCGGCCAAATGAATTGGTCATGCTCCATAGACTCAGCAGTGTATGCTAGTCCCGAATCTGACATTTCATGTGGAGTGACAGTATTACCATGATTTAGTTGGACTCTGAAGGATATATTTATGACCCATCCGGTCCTGTTTATTAAGAGAGACTGCGAAATATGTACCCTTGTCTGTACGAAAAGTACCGGGAGCTAAAATTTGAGCTACACATAGTGTTACATGGGCGGCTGTCATTTTAAAGAATGTACAATACCACTGAAAAAAGTAAAAGAAAATCGCAGTTGTGAGTCTTGTTGAAACTCAGGGAAGGCTGTATCCTCTCAAAAGAGGCAATGTAACCCGCGCGCCGGCCTGAGTGGCCGTGCGGTTCTAGGCGCTACGGTCTGGAGCCGCGCGACCGCTACGGTCGCAGGTTCGAATCCTGCCTCGGGCATGGATGTGTTTGATGTCCTTAGGTTAGTTAGGTTTAATTAGTTCTAAATTATAGGCGACTGATGACCTCAGAAGTTAAGTCGCATAGTGATCAGAGCCATTTGAAACATTTTGTAACCCGCGCCGTAAATATGGTAATGTTACTGGCACTTTAAACGCATTTGATGTGTTACGGTGGGTTTAAAGGTGGAACAATGACCATACTTATCTGTAGATTTACTATTCCAGCGCAATGTTTTGGTTACGCAGTGCGTTGATGAAAGGTTGGAATGCGACTTCACGTTGTCATGCTTGACTCGAATCCTATTTTAAGAGATTCTCTTACGTTACAGCTTTAATATGTTTCCTTGATGGTGGTTCGTGCTATTTTTCTCATAATGTCCTTTTTACCTCCGCCTATAAAGTCTCTGACACACACACACACACACACACAGCCACAGCCATTGCCCACCTCCCTTGTGGCTACGTCTGAACCGTTCACTAACCTTACAGCGAACTTCGGTGCTTAAAAATTAAGTCCAACCAACTGACACAAGTTGTCAACATAGTCTGCTGCAGGTTTTAGCGAAGCTCTCTAGCGCAATGCTTTATGTTCGAAAACACAAACGGCAAGATAGTTGCTGTAAACAAAATGTGCAGTCTTTGATATCATGCTTAAGAGCGATCGCAATTGATTTCACATTCTGGTATGCAAATAAAAGCAATTATGTTCATAAACATTTCCCCAACAGTGTTCTCATCAGCTGTCAGTCTCTGAACATCTCACCGATTTTGCTAGTATAAGGTATGTATTATTCTGTGATTGTTCCATGACGTCCACGCGCTTTTCATGTGGCATGGAATCGCAGACAAACGGTGGCCTTGCGATATCTGTGAAAAAATTAAGCTTGCCGAATGTGATACAACAGGTATTTAGTTAGACTTTCTTCACAGCTGAAACTATCTTCGGTGGAATGGTGCAAACATTTAGTGTCTGAGAACACCGACACCACAACATTTCAGGAGGGAGATGGCAAAGTTAGCGATGTCGTGTTGTGACAACACACAGTGGGAACTGAATGCAGACATATGTAGGGCCATTATCTGATACAGTAGAATCAACTTTTAACTAAACGTTTTTGGGAACAGTAATTATCATGTTACATAGAAACAATCTTATATTTTACCGACGCTTCCAACGTAGTCTGACATGCCATATTTCACTCGCGTTAATGCCGAACAAGACTTCAAATTTGGCTGTGATTTCCGCCGGTTAGTTTTAGTGCTGTTACCTGCGCTACACTGAAGAGCCAAGGAAACTGGTGGCCACGACATCTTGGTAGATGACTGTTGCAGTGTCTGTGTGTTTATGGGTTGCATTTTTTCATATGACTTGTCAAGCCAATGGCAGCACGGCATCTCTTGCCGCAATTGTCACAAGTGTATCTGGCTGCTGAGGCAGGAGCAGTGATAGCATTGCGAAGCTTTTTCTACCTTAATCTGTCTAACAAGCCTTCATCATGCTTCGACATTCCAGATGATATATCATCACGCCACTCTGGTCTCATACTAGCCCGTGCCTCCCACCTGTTTGTGTCGATTCCTAAGCTCTCCATATCTCGTTTACAGGAGTCCTTGAACCTCAATACAGGACGTCCTACAGGTCTTTTGGCTATAGAGATCTCTCCAAGCATCACCTCACGTGGTAACCTGTCAGGATCCATACGGTGGATGTGTCCCTTCCAGCGGAGTCGTCTCTGCTTCAAGATAGCTGAAACACTGTTGCAGTTAGTTTTATATAGCACTGGTTTGTTGGTTACTCGGTCCTTCCACGTTACTCCGAGGATGGATCTCAGGCACCGCATGTGGAAAGCATTAAGGCGACGTTCTTGTCGCATAGGTAGTCCATGTTTCCGATGCATACAAAAGGATGCTGAGGACTCAAGTTTGATATACAAGAATTTTGGTAGTCAAAGAGAGTTTGTTGTTTTCCCAAACACTGAAGAGCCAAGGAAACTGGTAGACCTGCATAATATCGTGTAGGGCCCCCGCGAGCAAGCAGAAGTGCCGTAACACGACGTGGTATGGACTCGACTAATGTCTGAAGTAGTACAGGAGGGAATTGACACCATGAAACTTGCAGGGCTGTCCATAAATCAGTAAGAGAACGAGGTGGTGGAGATCTCTTCTGAACAGCACGTTGCAAGGGACCCCAGATATGCTCAATAATGTTCATGTCTGGGGAGTTTGGTGGCCAACGGAAGTGTTTAAACTCAGAAGAGTGTTCCTGGAGCCACTCTGTAGAATTCTGGACATGTGGCGTGTCGTATTGTCCTGTTAAAATTTTCCAAGTCCGTCGGAATGCACAATGTACATGAATGGATGCACATGATCATACAGGATGCTTAACTACGTGCCACCTGTCAGGATCGTATCTAGATGTACCAGGGATCCCATATCACTCCAACTGCACGCGCCCCACACCTTAACATAGTCTCCACAAGCTTGAACAGTCCCCTGCTGACATTCAGGGCCCATGAATTCATGAGGTTGTCTCCTTACAGTACAGGTCCATCCGCTCGATACAATTTGAAACGAGACTCGTGCGACCAGGCAATATTTTTCCAGTCATCAACAGTTCAATGTCGGTGTTGACGGGCCCAGGCGGGGCGTATAGCTTTGTGTCGGGCAGTCATCAAGGATACACGAGTTGGACTTCTGCCCCGAAAGCCCATATCAATGATGCTTCGTTGAATGGTTCGCACGCTGACACGTGTTGATTGCCCAGCACTGAAATCTGCAGCAATTTGCGGAAGGGTTGCACATGTGTCATGTTGAACGATTCTCTTCACTCGTCGTTGGTCCCGTTCTTGCAGGATCTTTCTCCGGCCGCAGCGATATTGGAGATTTGATGTTTTACCAGAGTCCTGACATTTACGGTACACTTGTAAATGATCGTATGGGAAAATTCCCACTTCCAACAATTACGCCAGACACGTGTTGTCTTATATAGGCGTTGCCGATCACGGCCACGTATTCCGCCTGTTTACGTATCTCTGTATTTGAACACGCATGTCTATACCAGTTTCTTTGGCGCTTCAGTGTATTTACTAAGTGCAGCAGAACTGCAGACATACGAAAAGCAACAGCCGTCCACTAGTTGCCCTCAGATCTATTATTGTCGCCGGCCGCGGTGGTCTCGCGGTTCTAGGCGCGCAGTCCGGAACTGCGCGACTGCTACGGTCGCAGGTTCGAATCCTGCCTCGGGCATGGATGTGTGTGATGTCCTTAGGTTAGTTAGGTTTAAGTAGTTCTAAGTTCTAGGGGACTGATGACCACAGCTGTTAAGTCCGCCTTGGCCCGCATCTCGTGGTCGTGCGGTAGCGTTCTCGCTTCCCACGCCCGGGTTCCCGGGTTCGATTCCCGGCGGGGTCAGGAATTTTCTCTGCCTCGTGATGGCTGGGTGTTGTGTGCTGTCCTTAGGTTAGTTAGGTTTAAGTAGTTGTAAGTTCTAGGGGACTGATGACCATAGATGTTAAGTCCCATAGTGCTCAGAGCCATTTTTTTTTTGTTAAGTCCCATAGTGCTCAGAGCTATTTGAACCATTTGAACCTATTATTGTCACTGCAGGGGTTTCTTTCCAATGTTGAGTTCACAGTGCTTTCTACATTTAGGAGATCCAAATACTATCTTTGGTTTCTTACAGTTATCATTCCGCTCCGGTGTTACGATGTCACCTGCATGGATTATCATGCTTGCGTTGGAGTATCATCGGTAGACCCCACTCGAATTTGATTCCAAGTAGCTTCCACCGGTTTATTGCTATTAAGTACATGAAAATTGTAGGTAGTTACTAGCACGGTATGGTTTTAATGCGACAAGACGAGGACCCTTCGTTAGCTTCTGTTTAAGGCTGGTGGTCCACAAAGACAAATAAAGAATATCAGGATATATATATATATATATATATATATATATATATATATATATATATATATACAAACTGATAGAGCTAGTAGACATGTTACGCTCCAGAAAAGGTATCACACATATGGGGCATACAGCAGAGGACGGAGCGTAGGGAACACATTCAGTTCTTTAATGAAGAGGCAACATGTATGATTGTGGGCTTACAGTACACGATTATTTTCCATATGGAATACTGTTGCCTTGTCGACCGTCACTTTAACCATAACATATGCGCTGGAAAGACGACGTTAATTTTGATCCGATCACGGCATATGCCACCTGGGGGACAGCGGGTACTGATAATAGTTTCAACGTCATCCACCAACACACAGCGTAATGGCACAGCTATCAGAGCGCCATCTGTGTCTACCCTCTGATAGGGAGGCTCACAGCCAGAAGGCTCAGTGTGGTCCAAACCTGTGAAACAAGCAGGCAGCCATGCCACGGAGACGCATTCGTGCTTCCTATAGCAAGTTTGAGAGTGTTCGAATGGTGTTCTTCCGAGTGGCACGTTGGTTCTTTCAGAGAACAGCCACCCAAGACGGACGTACTGCGTCAGTCTTACAACGATGCTGGTATCTAGATCTACATCTACACAGATACTCCGCTAGCCACCGTATCTTATCTTCGTGGTCCTTACGCACAATGTATGTTGGCAGCAGTAAAATCGTTTGACAGTCAGCTTCAAATGCCGGCTCTCTAAATTTTCTCTATAGTGTTTCTCGGAAAGAACGTCGCCTGCCCTCCAGGGATTCCCATTTCAGTTCCCGAAGCATCTACGCAACACTTACGTGTTGTTCGCACTCACCGGTAACAAATCTAGCAGCTCGCCCCTGAATTGCTTCGATGTCTTCTTTCAATCCGACCTGGTACGGATCGCAAATACTCTAACAGTACTCAAGAATAGGTCGCACCAGCGTCCTATATGCGGTCTCCTTTACAGGTGAACCACTCTTTCCTAAAATTCTCCCAATAAACCGAAGTCGACCATGCGCCTTCCCTACCACAGTTATCACATGCTCGTTCCACCTCATATCGCATTGCAGCGTCATGCCAAATATTTAAACGACCTCACTGTGTCAAGCAGGATACTAGTAATACTGTATCCGAACATTACGGTCTTTATCTTCCTACTGCCGTTCATCACACCAACTGAAAATTTTATCTGAGTCGTCTTGTACCTTCGACACCCTACCGTACACCACGGCATCATCTGAAAACATCCGCAGATTGCTGCCCCACCAAGTCGGCCAAATCATTTATGTATTTGCAATGAAATGAACACCCTTAGCTGCTTACAGGCGTTGACATACGTCAACGGGGACAGATGAAAATGTGTGCCCCGACCGGGACTCGATCCCGGGACCTCCTGCTTGCATGGCAGACGCTCTATCGACCTGAGCCACCGAGGACACAGAGGATAGTGCGACTGCAGGGATTTATCTCTGGCACGCCTCCCGCGAAACCCACATTCTCAACGTATTGTCCCGCACTACATTCGTAGTGCCACCACCCATTATACTCATTGCTCGCGGCGCGTTGCCGATTCCCGTAAGAGTTCGAACAGATACCATCTTAGTACATATATTTATGTATTTAGAGAACAACAGTGCTCCTATCACACTTCCCTGGGGCACTCTTGGTTCAAATGGCTCTGAGCACTATGGGACTTAACTACTGTGGTCATCAGTACCCTAGAACTTAGAACTACTTGAACCTAACTAACCTAAGGACATCACACACATCCATGCCCGAGGCAGGATTCGAACCTGCGACCGTAGCGGTCGCGCGGTTCCCGACTGTAGCGCCTAGAACCGCTCGGCCACTCCGGCCGGCTTGGGGCACTCTTGTCTCTGATGAACACTTGCCGTCGAGGACTACATACTGGGTTCTATTATTTAAGAAGTCTTCAAGGGACTCACTTATTCCATATGCTCGTACCTTCCCCACCAGCCTGCAATTGGGGACAGTGTCAAATGCATTCAGGAAATAAAAAATATGGAATCTACCTGTTAACGTTCATTCTTAGTTCTCAGTATTTCATGTGAGAAAAGGGCAAGCCGAGTTTTGCACGAGCGATGCTTTCTAAAACCATGCTGATTCGTGCACATAAGCGTCTCAGTCTCAAGAAAGTTTATTATACACTACTGGCCATTAAAATTGCTACACCACTAAGATGACGTGCTACAGACGCGAAATTTAACCGACAGGAAGAAGATGCTGTGATATGCAAATGATTAGCTTGTCAGAGCATTCACACGAGGTTGGCACCGGTGGCGACAACTACAACGTGCTGATGTGAGGTAAGTTTCCAACCGATTTCTCATACACAGACAGCAGTTGACCGGCGTTGCCTGGTGAAACGTTGTTGTGATGCCTCGTGTAAGGAGGAGAAATGCATACCATCACGTTTCCGACTTTGATAAAGGTCGGATTGTAGCCTATCGCCATTGCGGTTTATCGTATCGTGACATAGCTGCTCGCATTGGTCTAGATCCAATGACTGTTAGCAGAATTAGGAATCGGTGCGTTCAGGAGGGTAATACGGAACGCCGTGCTGGATCCCAACGGCTTCGTATCATTAGCAGTCGAGATGACAGGCATCTTATCCTCATGGCTGTAACGGATCGTGCAGCCACGTCTCGATCCCTGAGTCAACAGATGGGGACGTTTGCAAGACAACAACCATCTGCACGAACAGTTCGACGACTATTGCAGCAGCATGGACTATCAGCTCGGAGACCATGGCTGCCGTTACCCTTGCCGCTGCATCAAAGACAGGAGCGCCTGTGATGCTGTACTCAACGACGAACCAGATTGCACGAATGGCGAAACGTCATTTTTTTCGGATAAATCCAGGTTCTGTTTACAGCATTATGATGGTCACATCCGTGTTTGGCGACATCGCGGTGAACACACATAGGAAGCGTGTATTCGTCATCGCCATAATGGCGTATCACCCGGCGTGATGGTATGGGGTGCCATTGGTTAAACGTCTCGGACACCTCTTGTTCGCATTGACGGCACTTTGAACAGTGGACGTTACATTTCAGATGTGTTACGACTCGTGGGTCTACCCTTCATTCGATCCCTGCGAAACCCTACATTTCAGCAGGATAATGCACGACCGCATGTTGCAGGTCCTGTACGGGCCTTCCTGGATACAGAAAATGTTCGGATGCTGCCCTGGCCAGCACATTCTCCAGATCTCTCACCAATTAAAAAGGGCTGGTCAATGGTGGCCGAGTAACTGGCTCGTCACAATACGCCAGTCACTACTCTTGATGAACTGTGGTATCGTGTTGAAGCTGCATGGGCAGCTGTACCTGTACACGCCAACCAAGCTCTGTTTGACTCAATGCCCAGGCGTATCAAGGCCGTTATTACGGCCAGAGGTGGTTGTTGTGGGTACTGATTTGTCAGGATCTAGCCGGCCGAAGTGGCCGCGCGGTTCTGGCGCTGCAGTCTGGAACCGCGAGACCGCTACGGTCGCAGGTTCGAATCCTGCCTCGGGCATGGATGTGTGTGATGTCCTTAGGTTAGTTAGGTTTAACTAGTTCTAAGTTCTAGGGGACTAATGACCTCAGCAGTTGAGTCCCATAGTGCTCAGAGCCATTTGAACCATTTGTCAGGATCTATGCAGCCAAATTGCGTGAAAATGTAATCACATGTCAGTTGTAGTATAATATATTTGTCCAATGAATACCCGTTTATCATCTGCATTTCTTCTTGGTGTATCAATTTTAATGGAGAGTAGTGTATTCGAACTGAGAATACGTTCAAGGATAGAGGAGCAAAAAGATGTTCGGGATATTGGTCTGTAATTTTGCGCGTAGATTCCTGTACCTTTCTCGTATACTAACGTCACTTGCGGCTTTTTTCCAGTCGCTTGAGACTTTGGCCTGGGCGAGAGACTCGCGATCAATGTAAGCTAGGTAAGGGGGCCAATGCTGTAGAGTATCAATGGTCTCGTGAAGATTCTCACACCCGTAGACAATGCTCTGGACGTCCACAGCACAGATGCCCGCCAGGATGGTTTTATTGAACGTGAAGCAATGGCAGATCGTACAACTATTACAGCACGGGTAAGAGAGCGTGTTAGCCCAGACGTCATCACGAACTTTTGCGAACCGGTTATTAACAATGGGACTACGGGCACTCTCGCCTCTAGCTCGTCTTCCACTAACGCCTCAGTATCGAAAAATGGCACTGAGCACTATGGGACTTAACTTCTGAGGTCAACAGTCCCCTAGAACTTAGAACTACTTAAACCTAAATAACCTAAGGACATCACACACATCCATGCCCGAGGCAGGATTCGAACCTGCGAACATAGCGGTCACGCGGTTCCAGACTGTAGCGCCTAGAACCGCTCTGCCACTCCGGCGGGCTTCAGTATCGACGTGCACTTCTCTACTGGTGCCGTCAGAGGATCACTTGGAATGGCTCGCCGTGGTCTTCAGCGATGAAAGCAGCTTGTGTCTGCATGCAAGTGGTGATCGCTTGCGCGTATAGTGTGGACCTTTGAGCGCTGTTTCGTGGAGCGCATTCGTCCAACGCACACTGGTATGGTATGCGATAAGCTGTAACTGTCGTTCAAGTTTGGTGTTTCTAGAGAGGACGCTAACTAGTGCTCGGTACGTGCAGAGACCCGTTACTTTACCGTTCTTGCAACAGGAAGGTGGTGTGTTGTTCGAACAGGACAGTGCTCGCCCATACTCTGACCATGAAACTCAACGTGTTCTGCAAGACGTGCAGCAACTTCTCTGGCCAGCATATTTACGGACTCGTGTCCAATTGAGGACGTATGAGATATAATGGGACGAGCAGTGACTCATGCGACTCGTCTCAGTCAACAACTCTGACAGAACTACGTGAACAGTTCGAGCAGGCCTGACGTAACGCATCCCAGGACAGTATTCGCCATCTCTACGATCGACTAGTTCCCAGATTCAACGCTTGCATACGATTAAAGTGTACCTATTTTTATCATGGTCGGTATATTATAGATCTTACGCATTGACGAGCCACAGTATTATGTCCATTTGTCCACGGCGGGCCGGCCGGAGTGGCCGCGCGGTTAAAGGCGCTTCAGTCTGGAACCACACGACCGCTACGGTCGCAGGTTCGAATCCTGCCTCGGGCATGGATGTGTGTGATGTCCTTAGGTTAGTTCTAGGGGACTTATGACCACAGCAGTTGAGTCCCATAGTGCTCAGAGCCATTTGATCCATTTTGTCCACGGCGGAATTGAATACCGCCTCGTTGCGTTACAGGTACATACGTGATGCGGCAAGGTAAGTGTGTAATCGGAGCGGAAACGAATGGAGAACCATTCCAGTAAAAACAGCGGTCACAAGTGGGAATAAATACAGGTATAACGACTCTGCGAAAGGGTAGACAGTTACGGCCCGGCGCCCGGGAACGAACGTCTCGGAAACGGTAAGGCTGATCAGTTGTTCGCGTGCAACCGTCTTAAGCATCTGTGGAAAATGATTTAAGGGCGGTTAAACGACGAATAGGCGAAAAGATGTTGGAGGTCCATGTCTCTTCATATGCCATAGAGGTAGGAGCCTTGATCACAGTGTAATGCTGCATAAGCAGTGGCCTGTGGCAGATACGGCGACAAGTATAATGCTGGTATTTCGGAGCACACAGTTCAGTGGACATTGTTGAACATAGGGCTTCGCAGCAGACGACCTCTGTGTGTTCCCATGTTAACCCAACGCTATCTTCAGTTAAGATTGGAGTGGAAAACAGTGTTTGATTCTGAGAAGGAATTAGATATACAAGTAACAAATTGAGGCATACACTTCTCACATTCAAGGCAAAATTTGCGATCTTGAAAAAGAAATTTGAGACAAATCCAATTATATTACCGATAGAGTAACTCATAACACACTATTACGTGGCGAGGAACGCTATGATCCAGCCAAAAGACACAATGGTTCCTGAAAAACTGCGAAATGATTTTTCCTGAAGGCATAACAGGTCAGGAAAACATAAAAGCAGTAATTAATGCGTTAGCGGGTGATGCCGAAAGATGGGATCTGAGTTAGAATACAGAACAGATCACTTTTAATAATTTTATACAAAAATTTACCGAAAAATATCGGTCAGATTAAAAGAAGACTTAACGGCGTGAGTTCATTATGGTCAGAATGTATCAGAATTTGGGGCAACAATTCTATGAAAGTTTTCTGCAAATCCTGGTACAGAAAACTGACTCACTTAAGACGTAGGTAACCCGAATTCCGGCCTCAGTTGCCATAAAATAAATCCTTTGTAAATATCTGCCTCAGAATGTCTGGCAAAATGACACGCTCTAACAAAAGTTCCAAATGCAGATAGCAAAGTAATTGTCAGTACACAACGGCATCAGAGTAATGCGTCACACAAGAGTAAAAAAAAAAAAAAAGTGAAGAATCGTACCTCAAAGTATTTCCTTCTTGATTTTCTATAACAATTTGCCTCCCGAATGTTATTTTGTAAAGATGAGCAGTAGTCGGGAAGGACTGCGGTATTCGATTTGCACCGATACCGTTTTTCGCACTTGAGAAATGTCCTGATAGAACATTTCAGCATGTTCGTCACTACGGTGACAAGGTTATCTGGGAATAAGTCCAAATTATCAATCAAGAGAAGTACTTTAAGTGTCATTTTATATCACATGAGGTGGTACGTGATGTATATTGCGCCAATGGAGGTATAATGAGAATACTGCCTAGGTGAAGAGTGTGGATCAAGTTTATTAATAAAGACATAAATAAAGTACCTTCTTGGAGCAAGTTATTTATAAATGAAAGTTCGGTTGGTCCTTTCAGTTCCAACACGGAAGACAAGTGAAGATTAAGTGGCGAAAGGCCAAAGTCAGTAACGAAAAGGTTCAAGTCGAAGTTCGCTTGGAATGTTCTGAAGTTAGTAACACTTCCCCTAAGTAGTTGACGGAACGCCATAGTCTGAAGAAACAAAATCACTGCCCTACGCTCGGTAGCGATTACAAGATAAACACAGCACAGCGATTATTTAACCATGATTCCATAGTGAGAACTCTTATTAATGGGCTGTTAATACAACTGGCGCCTGGGCTAGAGAACTCGAGGAATAGGTGGTTCGATAGCTGAGACCGAACTGCCGATCGTTTTTTTTAATTTTTTATTTCTTTTCTTGGCACGACATAGGTCAATGTTCCATCTTCGAAGCCAATTCTTATTTCAAAGTGTAACATGAAGAGACGCAGTGAATCACTTGATTAATATACTTTTGGGGTCAGCTGTCCTGCATTATAATGAAGGAGGATATCTGATGACCCTTCCGAATTTTGCGTGTGAAACAGTCCACAGTGTAATCGATTTGGGCTGGTATCTGAACCTCCAAAGCAATACATTATTATGCTTCAAATAACACTGGAATTGTAGCCAGTTAATTTCCCGGTAGACACGCCCATAGTGACATCTCGTTCGTGACAGGTAAGCCAGGCCAGTGCTGTGATCCGTTGATAATTCGCTGACCGGCTTGAACCGAGGGTCCACCCAAGCCTGCTGGTGATGGCAGTGACGAGTACATCTGAGAGTCGGCTTCTGGGGTGCGGAATGTGGGTTGGCACTATCCGACCCCAGTCTTCCAAATCCATTTCTGCTCCAGCCAACTTAGTTCAAGGCCTTGGGGGTTGGTGGTACAGGAGAGCCAGGTCGAATGTTTCGCATTCCAGTCGCTGTCGATATATGTCTTTCGAACAGGGGCGAGGACAGTGCGTAAATCATTATCAATGATCTGAGTGTTGGGGCGAAGATATGCCGCTACAAACGTCTTCTCGCCTGGTTCAGAAGGAGGCTGACAGCCGTGCCATCCCCATGTCCCTGAGGTTGGCCGTAGCGGTAGTCCACCACATTCCGAAGTTTAAAGACTTCCGTAGGTTTCAAATGATTCTCTGACATCAGGACAATGTCAATATTGTAGTGAGCGACAACATCTTGCCGGCCGCGGTGGTCTAGCGGTTCAGGCGTTCAGTCCGGAACCGCGCGACTACTACGCTCGCAGGTTCGAATCCTGCCTCGGGCATGGATGTGTGTGATGTCCTTAGGTTAGTTAGGTTTAAGTAGTTCTAAGTTCTAGGGGACTGATGACCACAGATGTTAAGTCCCATAGTGCTCAGAGCCATTTTTTTTTTTTTTTGACAACATCTTACAGTTCGAGTTTCTTATTCCGCACACCACAAATACGAAGTTCCGTTGTACGTGGCGCCATGTTGCTAGTCTGAACTCTCGAATGGCGCTTTTTCTTCGACCAGTGTAACAATATTCTGCAGCTTTTCCTTCTTCGACGGCATTTTTCTCCCGGCTGCAGTGACCCTGTACAAGAAATTTTGGCTGCTAAGAAACTTCAACACAGTGGTAACTTCCTTAAGCGCAGGATATGCATCCTTCCCTGCATTGCCATCGGTGTAGAACAGCTAGAGCTGCGCTGTGAGCCCTCTAAAGTAGAATAAAAAGAATGTCCTGCACGAATCGGAGTCGCTGTCCGAGGCCAGTCCCGAAGCGGGGCAGAGGAGAATGTTACTTACAAGGGAACCTCCCCATCGTACCCCCCTCAGATTTAGTTATAACTTGGCACAGTGGATAGGCCTTGATAAACTGAACACAGATCAATTGAGAAAACAGGAAGACGTTGTGTGGAACTGTGAAAAAATAAGCAAAATATACAAACTGGTCATCAGTCTTGGCCACATATGCAACATAAAGGAGAACGGGAGCTTAGGAGCGCCGTGGTCCCGTGGTAGAGTGAGCAGCTGCAGAAGGAGAGGTCCTTGGTTCAAGTCTTCCCACAAGTGAAAATTTTACTTTCTTTATTTTCGCATAGTTATTATCTGTCCGTTCGTTCATTGACGTCTCTGTTCACTGTAATAAGTTTAGTGTCTGTGTTTTGCGACCCCATCGCAAAACCGTGCGATCAGTAGACGAAAGGACGTGCCTCTCCAATCGGAACCGAAAACATTTGATCGCAAGGTCATAGGTCAACCGATTCCTCCACAGGAAAACACATCTGATATATTCTATACGACACTGGTGACGGCATGTGCACCACATGACAGGAATATGTTGTCGACCCACCAATCTTGTACACTTGGCGAATGGGTAAAAAGATTCTTCTACCTTGCCCGATTTAGGTTTTCTTGTGGATGTGATAATCACTCCCAAAAAAGTGATGAAAACATAAGAGTTTGTCACATAAACTGAAAATAAAAAATTAAAGTTTTCACTCGATGGAAGATTTGAACCAAGGACCTCTCGGTCCGCAGCTGCTCACGTTACCACGAGACCACGGCGCGTCTGCGGTCCCAGCGTCCTTAATGTTGCATATGTTACCATGAACTACTCAGTTTGTATATTTTGCTTATTTTTTCACAGTTCCACACAACTTCTTCCTGTTTTCTCAATTGATCTGTGTTCAGTTTTTCAAGGCCTATCCACTGTGCCAACTTATAACTAAATCTGAGGGGGGGTGCGATGGGGAGGTTCCCTTGTTAGATGTTCCAGCAGGATCTGAAACTTCTTAAGAGCTTTCTGAAACCCACTACAACCTTTACAAAATGCAGCATGTGGTCCATGTCTACCCGCACACTTAGGCGGTGAGCCTTGGGGAAGTTAGCAGTCCTTACTGGTGTGCATATCACTACAATTTACGCATCCCGCCAGCACCTAGCAGTATTTCGTCATGTGTGTCTAACATTGGCATCGTTTGTACCGGGAGGGTTCGTTGCCAGAACGATAATCTTCCACCCTCATCTTAGTATATAGAACTCAACGAACTCCATAGATAGTATTGGACTTGTCACCCTTTGGCTGCGACAGGGACGGGGCGTGCTGTCCCTTCCGTTTACGCTGGAACTGCTGCACATCGTTAATTGTAAAAAACTGAGCCAGTAGATCCTATCGGACTTCATTTGCAGAGAGTGAAAGTACGACATTCTTGAAGACCAACTTCAAATCCTTGCTAGAGGCATCCTGGTATGTTCATCTTTCCTTCTTTGAAACACAACTCTTCTGCGGATCAAGTGCTCGTAACTTTTAAGGTATGTGTTTTAGAGCAGATGTTTGCTGGACATTTTTTTCTTATTTTGGTCCATACTACCACTTCCCAAAATATGGAAATCAAAGAACTTGCAGTAGAAGAGATTTGTTTCACAATATCGAAGATGAAAAATTGCTCGTAGGTCGTAATGTACGCATTTTCGATCCTATGTTTACTGAGACTTTTTTTGCTTCTAGTATCGTGTACTTTCAACTGTATGCGTTTACGCCATTAATTATGTTAAACCCTGTGTATTGATTATTTTTCAGCAATTAAATCTGCAAAATGTTTAAGTTAATCCATTAAATAATAATTAATATGCATCGTTTTCCATTGGTTTCGACAGGAGAGGCACTGAGTCACTAGAAAACTGGGCTCGATGGGCATAAACTGATTCGATTATCGAATTCAGTAACTATGACTTAACAAATAACAAAAATGATGTTGACCATCGTAGACAGTTAGAAAATAGAACTGACAGTTAGCTACCTATGAATAGCATAGTGAACGCATTACCGTGGCCAAGGTAGACATAAAGGCGGTACCCACCGCTCTTGTACAAGTTTGTATGCCTACTAGATCCGCAGATGAAGAAGAGACTGAAGGAATATACATGAGATAAAAGAAATTATTCGGTTTGTTAAGGGATATGTAAATTTAATTGTGATGTAGGACTGGAATTTAACAGTAGGGAAAGGAAGAGAAGGAAAAATAGTTGGAGAACACAGACTGAGAGAAAGGAATGAAAGTGGAAGCAGCCTAGTAGAATTTCGCACGGAGCACAACCTAATCATCGCTGACATTGTTTAAGAACCGTGAAAGAAGGCTGTGTATGTAGAAGATACCTGTAGGCACCTGAAGATTTCTACCGAAATTTCAAAATGCAAAATATTTCTAGGAGCAGCTGTGGACTCGGAACGTGATTTTTAGTTTATGGATCGCAGATTAAAACTAAAGAATTTGAATATAAGTATGATATGAAGGAGTCGGTGTGTGAATAAACTGAAGAAAAGTACAAGTTGTTGAGTGCTTTCAGGTTCCCATCCGAGTTGTTGATTCCATTTTTACGTACTACGTTTTGGCGACCGACGCAGTTGTTTTCTTCGGATGTTGTGAGTTTTATTGTTAGTGCTGTTGTTGTCACGCCTCTGTTTAGAGCCAAGTTAAAACTCCCGTCAACCGCTACACCCTATGATGCTCATTTGGTTTTCAGGCCCTGCATTGTTATTTTGCAAAACGCACTTCTTTGAGAAATTTCCAGGTCTGGTTAATGAGATGGTCGACAAATTCTTAATAACCTGAGTGTCATCTCGTAGGAGACGAATGGGTAGCTTTTGGAGATAAAGCAGTAAAGTGAACGGAACTGATAATGTCTTGGTAAGACTATCTGATGAACATCAACAAAAGCATTAATTTAAATATGAGACACTAAAAGTAGTACATGTGTTTTGCTATTGGGGCAGCAAAAGAACTGGCGATGGCTGAAGGAGAGAGGGTATAAGATATATATTGATATTAGCAAGGAAAGTGTGCCTGAAAATGTCAAATTCTCTAGAATCTAGGGTAAATATAAAGTGTCAGGAAGTATTTTATAATGGTAAATACCGCGGGTATAGCCTTGTACGTAAGTGAAACGTGAAGGACAAACAGTTCATAATAGAAGGAAAAAGAATCTTTTGAAATTTGGTCCTACAGATAATGATTAAATTAGGTGGGTAGATCGGATAAGTAACTAAGAATTGAAGCATCAAGGAATTGTCAGTTTGGCAATTGGGAGGAAGTTTGTTTGTTTGTGTGTGTGTGTGTGTGTGTGTGTGTGTGTGTGTGTGTGTGTGTGTGTGGGTGGGTGGGTTGTAGGTGGAGGTGAGGGAGGGAGTTGTTGAGAAGGACGGCAAGGCTTGACTACAAAGCGGGTTCGAATGGATATAGGTTTCTATAGTTATGCAGGGATGAAGAGGCATGCACAGGATAGAGCGGCGGGAGAATCTCCATGAAATCAGTCTTTGGACTGAAGACTATCACATTAGTATATAAACATTTCAAAGTTTTTTTTTTACCACGGTGATATATGTTGATCTATTAAAATTCTTCATGTATAAACCGCACTAAGCTGGATCTTAATGTTTGGTGTTTAGAGCATTTCTCAGTTATTAACACTGAAAGAATTTCTTTATGTTAAAGAAAAGGTCTTAATTGGAAGAGAAATAATAACGTGAGGGTTCCGATTTACTCTTACATGAATTTATCCAGTGGAATACATTGCCTCAGCAGCTCGAATTCAAGTGCCGTGCACAATGCCATTGTTTGAATATTAACGATACGGAGCTCTGCTCCAGTGGCTAACTATTCATAAAAGTACGTCAATTCCATTTCGTCTACAAGTTAAAATTTAGTAGAAGCATAATACCGAATTTTTTAATCACTGGAAAACATCTTTTGCATTCAGAGAATGTTACTCCCTTCCAAGGTACATCAGTTTCCCTTGTTGCTTGTCTAATTTGTGAATTTTTTTATCATCCCAATTCATTTAACTTGTTGTATCCATTTTAACAAGGGAGAATGACAGAGAAAATTTCGTCATGTAGTCGTGACTCATGAGAACTTGCATACACGAGTTTCCCAATTAAAATCTCTTACACACTTGTGAGTGGAGTGTGTGTTGAATGAAATCTCCCTTCAGAATGAAGGTTACACTTTTATAGTGGGGAAAAGATGGGGAAAGAATCGGTCATGGCTTATTGAAAGTGACCACGCCAACATTCACCTCAAATGAAGTCGGACTCATTGGAAAACGAATATTAGAATGACTGATGATGGTCTGCGTCCCTTCCCGAAAAGGAGTACAGTCATGTAATCATTATGGGATCTATATGTTGAACCTGTGTGCAAAAGTGACAGTGAATCTCATATCTCCGCTTTACCAGATCAGATATTTCACCCCTTTATTCGACCTCTTTAATATGTTTATTTCTAATTATTGCGATGTAGACGGGACGACAAACTCTTACTACCGTTCTTCCTGGTTCTTTACACGTTTCCAAACTCCAAAGATGATATGAAAGACTAGCATATATGGCAACAAAGACGGATGGAAGAACAAGATAGCTGAAAACTGATTCTTAAGTAGCTATTTTCTCAGTCCGACACATACTTGAGGGTAAATCCGGGAGAGGCGCCGCATGCGGTGTAAAATGCGCAACCTCATAGTTTCGGCAGACACCGTCACATTGTGGGCGTATCGACACTGCAGTTTCTCAGTGGAAGCCAGAGCATAACAAAAGTATTTACTTTTCGATCGCGTAAGTTTTAGATAAGTTCTGGGGGAAGAACTGAGTTAAGTCTAAAATATTCTTGAAAAACATTTTTCAGTGTCACGATTAGTTCGTAGTGTATGCTAAATAGCCAAATGTCTCCAAATGTCTGAGTTTTTGTGTTAACGGTAAGATCTATTGGGCGTGTTTTGATTCTCGTGCACCCATCTTGGCTGTTAAGGTCATGAATTTATAAGGTGCGGTGTCCCTCCCCACAGATACATGCCGCAACAATATCTGGTACAGAATGAGATTTTCACTCTGCAGCGGAGTGTGCGCTGATATGAAACTTCCTGGCGGATTAAAACTGTGTGCCCGACCGAGACTCGAACTCGGGACCTTTGCCTTTCGCGGGCAAGTGCTCTACCATCGAGCTACCGAAGCACGACTCACGCCCGGTACTCACAGCTTTACTTCTGGTAGAGCACTTGCCCGCGAAAGGCAAAAGTCCCGAGTTCGAGTCTCGGTCGGGCACACAGTTTTAATCTGCCAGGAAGTTTTAATATCTGGTACACATGCCGCACACTTTTGCGTTACGAATACTTCCGAATAAATCAAATAACAGTTTTAAATAAGTGAAAACATTTCTGTTTTGTTTGTATTTTCGTTCAGATGACTTTACATGCATAAAAGTTCAGATCCCGCTGATCCGGATGACGACATAAAAGAATAAAAAGAAAGTAACCGGAGATACAGTATGTGTAAGCAGTAGGAGAATTATATCTGAAAACAGCAAAAAAAAAGAAAAAAAGAGGTTGGTTATGTTGCACAACAATTAAGTTTTGGTTACATAGAGACTGCACTGTTTATGACATATTTTGTGTCGATTGTGGCCGAGAACATACAAATAGAGTAAAATAAACTAAGAATGAGATTTTCACTCTGCAGCGGAGTGTGCGCTGATATGAAACTTTCTGGAAGATTAAAACTGTGTGCCGGACCGAGACTCGAACATCGGGACCTTTGCCTTTCGCGAGAAAGTCCTCTACCATCTTTTTTTTTTAATCTCATTTTGTTCGCTGCTTTTGTTCGTTGTGTCTGCTCGGGGCGGACGTGGTAAGACATCTGTTTAAGTTCGTTGTTGATTGATTAACTCAGTTTTTTTATTACAGAGAGCAGCTAACCCTCTGACCGAACACGCTGAGCTACCGTGCCGGCATCCATCTGAGCTACCCAAGCACGACTCACGATCCATCCTCACAGCTTCATGAGTTTCAGCTTGAAAAGCAGCGTAATCTTGCGGTTTTTAACATGTCGAATATCACCCACAGCAAAAGGGGTAAACGCTGCAATGTAAAGATGATTTCATGGTCAAATATTATGTTTAAATGTTACGTCGAAAAAGCCAAAAAAATTGTATATCACAGACAACTCCTGTGTTCAGGTATACAAAAAACAGTTACTAAACGTGCACCATTGTGCTTTACATATACGATTTTGAAAATGTGCGCTATCTCAACCAGATTTACCCTCTTTAAACAGAATGTAGAAAGGTTAGACAACAACATAGCTGCAACCCAAAAGACTTGGGAGTCAGCCTAAACAGCACTTCGTCATTTAAAAAACACTCCAGTGAGCTGGAAGAAAAAATATGTGGCAGGAACAATATGAAACGCAAACTGACTGGATCAACAAGGGGAGTGCAGCCTGAAGTTCTTCGATCATCAATAATGGGACTTTTGTTTTGCAGCCAGAGAATATGTGGTGCCATTACGGGAGGCATCATGTCACTTCAAGTAGACGTCACTTTAAATAACAGTGTCAGAACTGTCGCCCATTGTCTGAAGCCTACATGTGTCCACAAAATTTACCCACTTGCGGCCATAGCACCACCAGATATCATAAGCGAAGTAGCCTGTGAACTAGAGAGGATAAAACAGCAGACCGTCCCACGGTACTTCATGTATAACCACGAAACAGTCCCAGCTCTTCTTAAGTCAAGATAGAGCTTTATTAAACTAACAATGACACTAGAAGGCCGACCTGAGTCCCGCGCTTTATGTTTGGACTCTCTGCAACACACAAACCTACACCCAAAGAGTATATCACGCTGCGAAAGCAACTACAGTATAGCACAAGAAAAGCACTGAACAGATTGTCACTAGTCACTAGCAACGTATTTATGTAGCTGATACTGCCCATAAGCGCATCACGTTTTGAGCAAACGTGCAGCTAGAAAGCAATACGAACCCTTTTAACGCTCTTCTGGAAGAGACTGGTGATCTGTCCTTGTCGCAACGTGTGTACCAACTCGCGGGCCGCATGATGGGGAGACACCAGTTCCACGCAGTTGATGAACCGGTACAGCTTCTGTAGGAAGCAAAATGCCATACTGCATTAACAGATCACTTCAGCTAGTTACAGGTTACCGTATCCAAACTCGAAAATATATTATTTGTATTTAAAATATATAAAATGAATAGCCGAAAAATGGCATAAAGCTTATTTACTCATAAATTAATTCTTCATATTGCATTCCAGAACCAATGGAACAATTACAAGAATGCTAAAATAATAATACGTTAGAAGCACATGTTTGAAATTCCTCGAGAATAACATATAGTCTGTGTAAAGAGCGATGTACAGAGTGCAGCAAAGGTTTCTTTCTGTGAAGTTTTAACTAGTAATTATGCAATACTAATATGTATCTTTGTTTCTATTTAAACATGTTGCCATCAAGGCGAATTTCCAGAAGTCTTATTTGAACAGTTACTTTTTCGGTGTAATTACTCCCGTAATCTATGGCATCGTGCATTAACCCTTTGTGAGTTTTTTATCTATGAAAATTACAATAATTTCACACACACACACACACACACACACACACACACACACACGCACACACACACACACACACACACACACACACACACGCACACGCACATACAATGGACACAAACAGTCAAAGAGGTTGAAATCTACAATAGGAAAATACCGAAGCACTAGTCAGCCTTCGTCATAGAAGAACCGGTCACAACTGTCAGTGTTCCAGAAAGTTTCTTCGAAAATAGTTACTTATTTATATTGTTTTATAGAAGGTACTTCACGGAATTCAGTGTCATATTTGATACTAAAGTTCAGGAAAAGGTATATACGTTCCAAATCTCCCTCTGATCTGGAAACGCCCAGAAAATATTTCTCCGTAGGGAAAATGTCACGCGGTTGTAATATCCTCGATAAATTCGCCAGAAGCTGTGTCGAAAAGAACCTGTCTGACTATAAATCTGTTATATGCGTAATAACGTGCGAGGAGATGCAAAATGCAATATCTGGGAATATGGCGGACCACAATATGAATCTACACCAAGAACTACATTCGTGCTGGAATACATTTTAATGTAGTCCTATGCATGCAATTCATACCAAAACGTACGAAATATCTTCCAGACGTTAGATTAAGTGACTTTATTTCATTTGTATATTCTTCATGTATCAGAAGCTTAATGTACTCACAGCACAATACTTACAACCTGCAGTTCCTAACGTTTTCATCTACAAATATTTTTGGATACCTTACTCATTAGTAAACTGTTTTCTCCAAGGAGAATAAAAGAAATATAATAAAGTTACACTACATTTATTTACCAACAAGAGAAAAGTAATAACTTCGATTTAGAGTGGAATTATGCGATGATTTACTGCAGAATAGCATTTCGGCGGATTGAACGACGGTCCACTTGCATGTTTATGCCAACCTCAACGGAAGTATGCATCGCCAAGACGCGACGCAAATCCATATATGGATGTTACCCTGCAGGATATTAATATTTCTGTACAAAAGAAATCGTGAACGTATAGAAAAAATTATACAGGCAGGAAATTTCGTTATCCATCGTGGTGAAAGAAATAGTCATTTTAAGCAAAAAAATTTGAAATAGATACATAATTCATTTCGAATGATTCATCGGAGAAAACGCCTGTACATATTTACAAATATTGTCGTTACGAAACTGATTCGTTTTTATTTATTTTTATTAGATATTTATTATTTTTTGTTTATTTATTTAAATCTGATAACAATATGTTTTCAACACCTGGCAACGAATTTAAACAGTACCTAGAACATTTAGACGTAGTGAAGTTGGTCACGTGCCCGTTTAAGAGCTACGCTGTACAATATTAATAATATCCTTCCTGAGGCTAAATCAGTTGTGTCCGGGTTTGCTTACAGATAAATGTGGTTTTGGGTAGGATCCGCCTTGAGCAAAGAAAAATCTTTTCTTCATTTACACAGAAGAGTTTCGCTGTAGTTAACATTATAAATAGGCTTTTTTTCAGTCTGTTAAACAACAAGAAAAATGCTCTTTACTACCTGCAAATATAGAGGATGATGCACCTAAAATTTGCATCGCATAAATTACGGAAATGTAAAGTGCTACTAATTTGCTGATTTCACAGAATGTATTGGTAGTCAGAGGCTCGTATTGTTAGCAAATAAACAGACGGCAGTAAAATTTAGAAAGTGTACTTTTGTGCAAAAGTACACTTTTTAAATGGAATAATGCCTATTTACATTAACAAACTAAAAGTAGGGTACATTAGAATGTCAGTGGTGTTTGTCACAGGAGTATAGTGCGAATTGTTTACAGAATATCGTATTTTGAAAAATTTCCACACCGACACTTGTTTGTGCCATTCAGCCTTATAAGTTGCTCGATACGATATTTGCTTACAGTGTGCTTGTGTGTTCCTTGAGTGCATTGCGACTTGCTAGTCGATCAGCGTGTGACAGTCCTTGCAGTAGGTCGTGAATGGGTGATGGGATTTATCCATGGCCGGTCGGATTGGCCGAGCGGTTCTAGGCGTTGCAGTCTGGAGCCGCGCGATCGCTACGGTAGCAGGTTCGAATCCTGTCTCCGGCATGGATGTGTGTGATGTCCTTAGGTTGGTTAGGTTTAAGTAGTTCTAAGTTCTAGGGGGCTGATGACCTCAGAAGTTAAGTTCCATAGTGCTCAGAGCCATTTTTGAACCATTTATCCATGCAGAAAAAGCCGACGTGCTCAAGATGCGTGGAGAGTGTAGGCAGAATGTCTTCGTTCGATTCCCGGCGGGGTCAGGGATTTTCTCTGCCTCGTGATGACTGGGTGTTGTGTGCTGTCCTTAGGTTAGTTAGGTTTAAGTAGTTCTAAGTTCTAGGGGACTGATGGCTCAGAGCCATTTGAACCATTTTGTCTTCGTTCTTTTACGGTGTATATGGCAATATATCCCAATAGACGTCAACCATCTCGGCAATTATTTATCAACCTCTTCAGCAGCTACGTGAAAGTGGTACACCTAGATAACGAAGCAGGAGGAAAGAAATGACGAAGAAGGGGAAGTTAATGTTCTTAACGCTGTTACAGTTGATCTGCACGTTAGCTCCTTCGTAATCGCACGAGGAAGTGGCATGAGTCAGGCAAGTGTCCTACACAATCTCCATCGACATAGGTTCCATCTCTATCACATCTCTCTCCATCAAGAGCTGAATGGAAACGATTGTGAGAATAATATTAACTTCTGGACATTAGGATCAAGACAGGATACTCCAGATGTGTTACGTATCTTGTTTAATTATGAAGCCACATTTACCAATTATGGCGAAGTTAAGCGCCGAAACATGCATTCTTTTTCTGTTGACAATCCCCGTTGGCTACGTCAGGTGGAACGTCAACGTCCATGGAGTGTAAACTTGTGGTGTGGGATAGTGAATCCTCAGCTCATAGGCAGGTTTTTCATAGACGGAACACTGAACGCGTACAAGTACCGCAGCCTCTTAACCATGATTGCTAGAAGACGTTCCTCTGCAGACTGGGAGGAACCTCTGGTGCCGACATGATGACTGTCAGGCCATAGTGCACAAGGACTACAGCATGTCTTCACGAATGGTTTCCAAATCGTTGCATTGGACGCAGAGAACTTGTATCTTGGTCGGCCCGTTGCCCGGATTTAACGGCTGTAGACTTTTTCCTCTTGGGAAAGCTGAAAGACGCTGTCCACAAGGACATACGAAGTACATCCGATGAGCTGCAATGACGTATTACTGCAGCTTGGTCGGACATCTCCGCTGAAATGCTAGCACGTGTGCAGCAGTCTTTCCATACCAGACTGGAAGAGTGTATTGCCGCTACCGATGGTAATTTTGGAAACAACCTGCGATGGTCAGTTGTCTCGTTGCTAGTCAGAATACACATAACTAGTGTACTCACTTGTGTTGTTTTTTAGAGTGCGCTACAACAGGTGTTGTACAAGTGTCGGTGTGGGAACTTTTGAAAGTGCGATATCTCGTAATCAACTCGCATTAGAATCCTGCAACAAACACCACTGACATTCAAATTTACCCTCGTTTCACTTTGTTAATATTAATAGGCATTATTCTATTTACAAAAGAGTAAGTTCGCACAAAAAATACACTTTGTGTGTATTATTACAATTTGTTGATTGGCTACCAATGCCAGCCCCTGACTACCAATACATTCTATGAAAACCGCACATCAATGGCACTTTCCATTTCTGGAATATTTGCTGTGCAAGTTTTAGGTGTTTCACACTGTAAAAATTCGAGTTTTTGATAAAGTATTAACAGATTTGAAAAAGACAATTTTTTTAAAATCTCTTGTTATCACATGCCGTGTGGTTTTTTGTTTTGCATTACAGTTGTTTCTCTTTCACAGTTTGTCATCTGCAACTGTATACAAAGAAATGTTAGGTCTAACATATGTGGAAGAATTTGTGTGTGTGTGTGTGTGTGTGTGTGAGTGTGTGTGTGTGTGTGTGTGTGTGTGTGTGTGTGTACGAGCGTTATCCATGATGAGGAATGCACATTGGACAGTCTGCCGCTATTACAATGTGATAGGACTTTGGAAAATAAAGTCGATACGTAATGAGAGGTGTCATAAAGTGGTGACGGTAATGAACAGCAGCAGAGCTACTGCCATCGCAGAAGCAGTAACCTTACACCACATCTCATCAGCATTAGCAGGAATGAGACGCACGTTTAATGGCCACTATTGGTCTGAAACAGTAACATGGTGCTACTCTCTGCTGGGTTCACATTTGGTCGCACCCTTAAAAAGGAAGCAAACGACACTCATCTCTGAATTCTACGGGGTGGTTTTATGACAGCAAAGATATTTAGAAGACAGACGCTCCAAGAAAAGAGCATCGTTGAACAACGACGAAACTATGTACCAGTGACGACAAAATTAATGTGGATGAAATATGTTGTACCTTAGAAACCATTCGAAACAGCTAATTTCCACGTTTTCTCTTACTTCTTTTTTTCACTAAAAACAACGTCTGTCATCTTTCTGTATAATGCATTTTAATATATCCTCCACAAACACCAATATTAGTTATAAAAGTTTCCAAGCCATAGTACAAGTAAAATTTCATTTTTTGTGTAGCTCATCACGTTACAGCTAATGGCTAGAAATTATGTGGCAACAATAAAATTTTCGTTGGTGGCACAATTATTAGATACTGAAGCTATACTATTATTTCGACGGCACCTCGTTTTTCAAATTCTGTACATTCTGTGTTGATTACATCCAAGAAAAGCGCTATGCATTCCGACATCCTGATTTGGCTTTTCCCTGGTTTTCTTCCTGGTGGGTGCTGTGATGATTTCTACTAATGGGCCATGGCCAATACTTTCCCCTTCTCATTCTTACATTATTAAGACTTATTGGAAGAAGTAAGTTCCTACTGTGACTGTATCTTATTATTATTAGTCAAACTGTATCATCAAAATGATCATCTTTATGGCTTCCAGTGTTCATTTCTTTCAGTCCTTAATAGCTCCATAATATAACATTTAATTTTGTTTCCTTTCAGTAAGTTTCGTGTGTATTCTGACGTATTCCATGGCATCGTGTAACTGACGCAGCTTTCCAAATGAAAGAATAAATGAAGCAAGAGAGACATTATACTGTGCATCGAAAACTTTGGCAACCTTTCTGTGAAGAATAACTACAAGTGTTCAAGAGCCTGCCACAGAAGACAAGACAGCGTTCACTTTTCTTACATCAGCTACCAGTTAGTGGAGGAACAAAGCACAAAAAACCCAAACAAAGCGAACTGCATACTGTTAGTATAGTTGTAGAAGTACATGTGAATCTTGTAAGAGACTCTTTGAAACTGTGTGCCGGATTGTTAGCTTTAATCGTGTTCCAGGGCGGCACGTTGTTCTAACATGTTTAATGAGAAATCCAAGGCAATATACAGGGTGATTCAAAAAGAATACCACAACTTTAAAAATGTGTATTTAATGAAAGAAACATAATATAACCTTCTGTTATACATAATTACAAAGAGTACTTAAAAAGGTTTTCTTTTCACTCAAAAACAAGTTCAGACACTCGAGCAATATCAACACGATACTCCAACTCGTTCCACACTCTCTGTACCATATCAGGCGTAACAGTTTGGATAGCTGCTGTTATTTCTCGTTTCAAATCATCAATGGTGGCTGGGAGAGGTGGCTGAAACACCATATCCTTAACATACCCCCATAAGAAAAAATCGCAGGGGGTAAGATCAGGGCTTCTTGGAGGCCAGTGATGAAGTGCTCTGTCACGGGCTGCCTGGCGGCCGATCCATCGCCTCGGGTAGTAGACTTTCAGGTTTCATAACTAACCTTTTTCGTAGGACTCTCCATACAGTTGATTGTGGAATTTGCAGCTCTCTGCTAGCTCTGCGAGTCGATTTTCCTGGGCTGCGAACAAATGCTTGCTGGATGCGTGCTACATTTTCATCACTCGTTCTCGGCCGTCCAGAACTTTTCCCTTTGCACAAACACCCATTCTCTGTAAACTGTTTATACCAACGTTTAATACACCGCCTATCAGGAGGTTTAACACCATACTTCGTTCGAAATGCACGCTGAACAACTGTCGTCGATTCACTTCTGCCGTACTCAATAACACAAAAAGCTTTCTGTTGAGCGGTCGCCATCTTAGCATCAACTGACGCTGACGCCTAGTCAACAGCGCCTCAAGCGAACAAATGTACAACTAAATGAAACTTTATAGCTCCCTTAATTCGCTGACAGATAGTGCTTAGCTCTGCCTTTTGTCGTTGCAGAGTTTTAAATTCCTAAAGTTGTGGTATTCTTATTGAATCACCCTGTATATTACGCATTTCTTCTCGAAAGGAAGAAACTAAACACAGTTTATATTCGTAACTAGCATAAAAATAGATTATAACTTAAATAGACTCAGAATATATAGTAATAGATGACAAACGATTCACCAAGAGAATCAGGCTGCTTACTGTATTCATCTCTCCCCTCCAATGCTAAGCTGGCGTTCTCCTGATGTGTCAGAATGGGTCCTATCAAGCGATTCTTACATTTAGTCAAGCTACGTTACAAATTTCTTCTCTGCCCAGATCTATGCAGTACCTCCTTATTGGTCACATGATCTCCCCAACTAATCTTCAGCCTTCTTCTGTACCATCACATTTCAAAAATTTCTATTGTATTCTTGTCTAAACTGTTTATCGTCCATGTTTCACTTCTATACACTCCTGACAAATATTTCATAAAAGACACCATAACACTTTATTATATGTATTCAATGTTATGAAATTACTCTTCTTCAGAAACGCTTTTCTTGCCATTGCCAGACTGTAATTTATATTCTCTCTACTTTGGCCATCATCAGTTACTTTACTGCCCAAATAGCAAAACACATCTACTACTTTTCGTGTCTCGCTTCTTACTCTAATTCCCTCATCATCACTTGCTTTAATTACACTACATTTCATTACCCTTGTTTTGCTTTTGTTAATGTTCATGTTATATCTTCCTTTGAAGACACTGTACATCTCGTTCAGTTGCTCTTCCAGATCTTCTGCTGTCTCTGACAGAATTACAGTGTTATCGGCAAACCTTAAAGATTTTATTTCTTCTCCCTGAACTTTAATTCCTTCTCCAAATTTTTCTATGGTTTCTTTTACTGCCTTCTCAAGGTACGTATTGAACGCCTCACCTCCTTCTCAACAACTGCTTCCCTTCACGTCCTTCGACTCTGATAACTGCCGTCTGGTTTCTATACAAGTTCACTCCCTGTATTTTACACCTGCTATCTTAAGAATTTCAGAGAGTGTATTCCAATCGACGTTGTCAAAAGCTTTCTCCAAATACACAAAAGCTATGAACGTACGTTTGCCTTTCCGTGAACTATCTTCTAAGATAGATCGTATGGTCAGCGTTGCCTCGTTTGTTCTTACGTTTCTCCGAAATCCATACTGCTCTTCCCCGAAGTCAGTTTTTCCACTTTTCTGAACATAATTTTTGTACCATTTTGCAATCGTGACTTATTAAACTGAAAGTTCGGTAATATTCACACCCGTCAGTATTGTTAGAATGTTCACATACTTCTTGAACGCTAAGGTTATTTCCCTTGTCTCATATAATTTACACACCAGATGGGGTAGTTTTGTTATTGATGGCTGTCCCAAGAATACCAGTAGATCTGAGGGAATTTCTTCTTCTCTGGGGGACAACGTTTCGACTTACGTCTCTCAATGTTCTGTCAAATTCTTCTCGCAGTATCGTATCTCCTGTCTCACATTCATGTACGTCCTCTTCCCTTTCCATAATATTGTCTTCAAGCTCATTTCCCTTGTACAGACCCCTCTCCATGCTCCTTCCTCCTTTCAGCTTTCCCTTCCTTGCTTAGCACTGATTTTCCATCTGAGCTCTTGATATCTTACACCTGTTATTCCTTTCTCCAAATGTCTATTTAATTTTCCTGTAGGTGGTGTCTATCTTCCCCCTCGTTATGCACACTAATATGCAGGGTGAGGCTGCTGAGACATGCTACCTCAAATACTGAAGCACCAAAGAAACATTTATAGCAATGCGTATTCAAATACAGAGATATATAGGCAGGCAGAATTCGGCGCTGCGGTCGGCAGCGCCTATATAAGACAATATGCGTCTGGCGCAGTCGTTAGATCGGTTACTGCTGCTACAATGGCAAGTTATCAAGATTTAAGTGAGTTTGAATGTGGTGTTATAGTCGGCGCAAAAAGCGATGAGCACAGCATCTCCGAAGTAGCGATGAAGTGGGGATTTTCCAGTACGACCATTTCACGAGTGTTAAGTCAATATCAGGAATTCGGTAAAACATCAAATTTCCGACACTGCTGCTGCCAGAAAAAGAGTCTGCAAGAACGGAACCAACGACGACTGAAGAGAATCGTTCAAAGTGACGGAAGCGCAACCCTTCCACAAATTGCTGCAGACTTCAGTGCTGGGCCATCAACAAGTGTGAGCGTGCGAACTATTCGACGAAACATCATCTATATGGGCTTCCGGAAACGAAAGCCCACTCGTGTACCATTGATGATTGCAAGACACAAAGCTTTACGCCTCGCCTGGCCCCGTCAACACCGACATTGGACCGTTGATGATGGAAACATGTTGCCCGGTCGGCGAGTCTCGTTTCAAATTGCATCGAGCGGATGGACGTGCACGGGTATGTAAACAACCTGGTGAATCCATGGACCCTGCATGTCCGCAGGGGACTGTTGAAGCTGGTGGAGGCTCTGTAACGGTGTGGGTCGTGTGCAGTTGGAATGATATGGGACCCCTGATACGTCTAGATACGGCTCTGACAGGTGACACGTACTTGAGAATCCTGTCTGATCATCTGCATCCATTCATGTCCATTGCGCATTCCGACGGACTTGGGCAATTCCAGCAGGACATTCCGACACCCCACACGTCCAGAATTGCTACAGAGTGGCTCCAGTAACACTCTTCTGAGTTTAAACACTTCCACTGGCCACAAAACTCCACAGACATGAACCTTATTGATCATATCTGGGACACTTTGCAATGTGCTGTTCAGAAGAGATCCCCACCCCTCGTACTCTCATGGATTTATAGACAGCCTTGCTGGATTCATGGTGTCAGTTCCCTCCAGCTCTACTTCAGACAATAGTCGAGTTCATGCAACGTCGTGTTGCGGCACTTCTGCGTGCTCGCGGGGGCCCTACACGATATTAGGCAGTTGCACCAGTATAGTTGCAAATGGCGACACCGACATGTTGTCCTTCAACTGGAACTATATAATTTTTTCTGAGGCATTTGAAAGAGTATCTAACAGAACTTCAACGACATAACAGCGCCACAAACCATTGTCCCGCCCTCAGGAGAAGAGGTTCCACAAACGTCTGCCCTGTTATACTAAATGTAAGCAAACACATATCTCAGGTATGGTTAACACCTTTATTGTCACGGCTGTCATACCAAGTAATCAAAATTTTGACCTTTAGTATTGCCACACGCTGAAAAGTGTTTCTGTAAAAACAATACCACTCATTGAACTTCATCTGGAATTAACGGTAGCACAGACCCGTGTTATAAGGTGTTTCATGCGTTTGGAAGGTGTCGATGTTTCCTAATGTGCATTTTGTTTTAATTTTCGTCACAGATAAATGAAGATAGGTGTTAAATTAGGTGAGTGTGCAAATCATTTTGCGTTTGCTGAACGACCGTTCGAGTACTCTCCAAATATTCTCTTAAGACGGTCTGTCATTACATGTGCCTAATAGGATTGACATCCGTGATGTTGTACCACACTGATTGTCTTTTATGCAGTAGGATGTCTTCAAATAACTACGGCAGCAGCATAACTTAGGAAATCTAGATACTTGAGTTTATTTAGTCTCTCGTCAATAAAGCAGGGGTCAATTATGTGCATTTTTAAAGATACGCACCAAACGTTGATATACCATGTCAACATGGAGTTTCAACTGATGAGTAATACATTACTCGAAGATTAACTTGACTGTGGCCGTAAACGATGCTTCCTGCTTAAATGAAATTTGGCATGGATATGTGCATCGCTTTGCTCTTTTCATAGATAACATTCGGAGAACTATAACCAGTTTTGAACGTAATTACCCTGAAGATTTCAATGCATCAAAATGTGAAATGGATGAAATGCAATGGAATATAGTGTTCGCAGAACTCTCATTTATTTGATCCCTCTCGTATTTCCGAGATGCCTCTTAGTGGCATTTGCATTGCGTGCTACTGCTGCTAAAATTGTTTAATTTCTTTCATTTTCCTTGGTGCATTTTATTTTCCGTACTTACAGTTTCTAGAATTTTTTCAGTAATGTCTGTAAAGACAGATCATGAGCCCTTGGCACTATCTGGATACTCTTCAGCATACAACAGCACTGCCGCCTTGATAGTTCGGCAACGTTAACCATAAACGATATTCACTCTTAAAACTGTCGTAGAAATTGTGAATGTCTCAATAACATTACATGCAATTTTCTGATTGCTGCAAAAGCAGAACACAGACTGATAGTTTTCAAGGGCGCAGGTAAGCAAAAGAAGTATACCTGAGATAAGTGTTTGCTTACGTTTGGTATAACAGGGCAGACGTTTGTGAAACCTTTCCTCCTGACAATGGGACAGTCGTTTGTGGCATTATTACCTTGATATTACGCTGGTGTCCAAAATTAAAGCGACAAACGGAATTTTTGCAAGGTTGCGTTTATTTTGCCACAAATCAGTATAAACAGGTTAAGTAGAAACAATGTAAAGAATACAGAACGAAATCAACTGCGACATACATAACGGAAGACAAAAATTTTCTTCGTTTTTTTCCAACTTAACGGATTTGCACACACATTCTGACAACTGGTTAATGTGCTCAGTATGATGTGTGATCACCTCTGGCACCAATACAGGCCTGACAGCGACGGGACATGCTGTGAATGGTGGACGGGACATGCTGTGAATGGGGTCATCAATCTCATGTTGAGGCAAAAACGCCCATTCTTCCTGCAGAGCTGCTCACAGGTCTTGGAGAGTCGTTGGTGGATGCTGACGTAATCCAACCCGGCTCCCTACTGCACCCCAGATATGCTCTACGGGATTCAAATCGGGAGAGCGAGCAGGTCACGCCATGCGTGCAATATCTTCCGTTTCCAAGAAAACAACAACCACTTGTGGTCTATGAAGTCGAGCAGCATAATCCATCAGTACGAAGTCTGGACCCACAGCAACTCGCAACAAAAAATGGTTAAAATGGCTCTGAGCACTATGCGACTTAACTTCTGAGGTCATCAGTCCCCTGCAACTTAGAACTACTTAAACCTAACTAACCTAAGGACATCACACACATCCTGCCCGAGGCAGGATTCGAACCTGCGACCGTAGCGGTCGCGCGGTTCCAGACTGTAGCGCCTAGAACCGCTCGGCCACATCGGCCGGCACCTCGCAACAACCGTGCATGAGATCCCAAGATCTCTGCACGGCACCCGACAGCAGTTAAATCTTGCTGATCCACCCGTACAACTTCATGAATAGGTGTTCGAGTGGTCAACATAATTCCTGCCCACATCATTATGGAATCTTCTCGATATTGGCCTCTTCCCACAATGTTTGCGTATCGAAATCGTGTTCCACATGCCCTCCAGATGCGAACCCGCCGAGAGTCACTCTCCATGCCAGATCGGGACTCATCTGTGAAAAGATCATTGGCCTACTGTTCGACCTTCCAAGTGGCATGTTGACGTCTCCACTCTAGACGCTCCCTTCTGTGGAGACATGCCAGAGGTAAACAGACAGCAGGTGTCCAACAATAAAGGTCACTCTGCTGAAGCCTCCTGCATACCGTTTGCCTCGATGCAAGATGTCCTGGGGATGTTGCGAGGTCAGATGCCAAATGCAGTGCTGTACTAAAGCGGTACCGTCGTGCCCTTACAGTCAAATAACAGTCCACTCTTTCTGATGTCACAAGTGGTCCTTCCTGTCATAGTCTCCGGGATACAGTTTCGGTCTCTATAAACTGTTGCCTCATCAGAGAAACAACAGAACGATTCACATTAAGCAATCGGGCCACATCATTTTGCGACTGTCCTGCTTCCATTCTTCCTATGGCCCTCCATAGCAGAGAGTCTGTAGGCATCTTCTCTGTGCCACACTGTATCGTCTGTGACTGTGTACACAGCGATTGTGGATGTGGTACTACCCTGCAAACAATACCCAATTTGATAGTTGCCCTGACGTCATTGTTGGCGTGGTTGCCCTTTTATCGGAATGCCATCTTCCATGGAGAACACGATTGTAACGACATCTGTTGACAGTTTGTATGATCATACCGTGAATTAGGCACAGGACGGAGAATAGCAGTTTGTTGCATTAATTTTGGACACCAGTGTATTTGATGAAGCTACAGACATGTTATGTTTCTGAAACTCTCTTAGAAGCTACTTTCAAATTCCCCAGAAAAACAAAATGTAATTCAGTTACAAGAAAACGAAGTCGGTGTCGTAATTCGGAGACTATAAACAACAAAAGATACTTGCGAACGTCAGGAAATTCGCCGTAATGTCCGCTACAACTCGGCGAAAACCGCACCACGAAATATTTATTCATTCTGGATGTATTTAGAGTGGCCTGTCTTACCTTCCTCACCCTGTATGCTTACATTTCTCCTCTAGCCACTCTTGATTAGCCGTTTCGCATATAGTGTCACTCTTTTTTTTTTTTTTTTGGAAGTTTGTATTCCCTTTCACCTGCTTCATTAGCTGCAGGTTTATATTTTCTCCTTCCATCAGTTAAACTGAAAATGTCTTGTGATATCGAAGGATTTCTTCTACGTCTTATCTTTTTACGTTTTTGATCTTCTGCTGGGTTCAGTATTTCATCTCTCAGAACTACCCATTCGTCTTCTACAGTATTCCTTGCCCCTGTTCCAGTCAACCGTTGCCTAACACTCGTTCCTAAACCCTCAGCAGCCTCCGGTTCTATCAATATATCCAGGTCCCTTCTCCTTAATATTCTACCATTTTGAAACTTCTTCGGTTTCAATCTCAGTTCATAAACAATAGATTGTGGTAAGAATCCACATTGCTCCCGGGAACGTCTTACATTTCAAAATATAGTTGGGAAATCTTTCGCTTACCATCATATAATCAAACTTAAACCTTCCAGTATCTCGAGGTCCCTTTCACGCATATAAACTTCTCTCTCGATTTTTAAACAAGTGTTAGCGATGATTAAATTTTACTCCGTGCAAAATTCTACGAGGCCGCTTCCTTTTCCATTACTTTCCCTTTTCCATATTGACCTATTTTTCCTCATCTTCCTTTTTGTACAATCGAGCTCCACTCCCCCGTAACAGTTAAATTTTTGTGTCCCATAAGAATCTGAATAACTTATTTTACCCTATCCCACAGTTTTTCTCTTCATCATCTGCCGAGCTCGTTGGCATGTAAACTGGTACTACTATGATGGTTGTTGGCTTCGTGTCTATCTTTGCAACGAAAATGCAGTCACTGTGCTGCTCATGCTAGCTCACCCGCATTCCTATTTTCTTATTCATTATTAGACCTACCCCCAAAGTATCCCCATTTGATTTTGTATTTACAATCCTGTACTCACCTGACCAGACGTCCTGTTCATTCTACCACCGAATTTCACTAATTCTATCTTCACCCTGATCATTTCTCTTCTTAATTTTTCTAAGCTACCTGCGCGATTAAGGAATCTAACTTTCCACCCTCCGACCTGTAGACTGCCGGTTTTGCTTTTCCTGATGACAATATCCTTCAGTGTGTTTCCGCCCTGGAGATCAAAATGAGGAGCTATTATGTCTCCGGTATATTTTACCCAAGATAATGCCATCATCCTTTAACCACATAGTAGAGCTGAATGCCGTCGGGAAAAGTAACGGCTGTAATTTCCCCTTGCTTTCAGCCGTTTGTAGTACCAGCGCAAGGCTATGTTGATTGATGTTACGAGGCCAGATCACTCACTCAACAAGGCAGTTGCTCTTGCAGCTATTGAAAAGGCTGCTGCCCCTCATCAGGAATGACACGTTTGTCTGGCCTCTCAACAGACACTCCTCCATTACGGTTACACCAGCTGTAAGGCTACTTGTATCGTTGAGGCACGCAAGGCATCCTGCCATTGCAACGGCCATGGTTCATGAAGCCAATAAAATATACGAAGTTCTGAATTACTTAGATGCAGAAAGATCACGAACACAACCAGTCACAGCCTCGTGAAAGACCATGAAATGTGGTATGTATCAGTAGTACAGCATGGTGGGTGCTCGACCAGGGGCAGCTGAATATGCAACCACCAATGCCTCTAGGTCAATTGCATGAGGTAAATTCTACGTCACTATGGACCCTGACGCCTATCACCTGTCAAATTAACCCCTAGTTCCATCACCAGCACCTGTAGGCCAAATGTATGACATAAAGAGGGGAGGGAAATTAAGGTCACCCATTCACTGTGGGTGTACAGGAAATAATTTCAAAAGCGCTCTTCCCATATTGATCTAGGTCAATAAGATGACTTAAAAATGGCGCGAAAATGAACATCCGCTATAAAAACACACCCTTCCATCCCTCTTCTCTCTCTAGGCCAATTGTGTGTGTCTCATCATTAGCGCTGTGTACACCATAGCGAAAGTATGAACATAAAGTTCCAGCGGTGGAGCAATTCTACTTAATAAGCACTTATGCCATGAAGCACTTTGACATTAAAGTGTTTCAGTGGGAAATTCGAAGGGGTACAGCTGAGTTACTATAATTTACTGGTGTCATAGTATATTCTGCAAGCACTCCAATGGATGACTCCTTCTATTCCCATTTCCAATTTTATGCTAATTTTGGAACGATTTTTCCAAATATCCACTCTACAGCTGCACGAAAATATGAGACTGAACAACTATCACAGTACATTATTAAAACAAACACACTGGTATCCCACAGTTTAACAATTACTGTAAAGCGTTATTTAAACGAACGGGTACATTCTCGATACGTATGAAGTTTACATGGAAGTTGCCCCTTTGTGATGTCACTCTAAGGTTGGTTTAGAGGAGTATGATGTTCTGAGATTATAGTAGACTTGTAAATAACAATGGGAAAATCCAAGAAGGACTGTTTCTGTGGAGACAAATGCACACAACATTGCAAAATTGGAATGTAAGTGTTTATCTCATCCCACCACCACCGACTTTATTTAAAACAAGCAAAAAATTTTCCAGCAGCAGCAGTGCCCTCCCACACTGTAATGCACCACCTCTCCCCACCACAGTCCAAAGTCAGACCATTTCTGCTACTGCCTTCTGTATGTTCTTGCCTTGACCACAGCTGCTCGCATCTGAGACGGCCAACAGCCAAGCAGCCACACACCTGATAGATAGCTCTACTGGAGAAAGCAAGTGAGATGCCTTTTTGGGTGCTCTTTTTTGCGCTAGCCACCGACTGTCAAAAATCACTTACACTCATGATATATGGCACCCAGCAGGGTGAAACGCGCAGAGCCACGGTGTTCACAAGCTGCCGCCCATGTTGGACAACTCGGGGCCAGCTACGATAAGAACTGCAACTTCAGGACACATCATGCAGCCTGACTTAAGGTGATGTAACCTATTTTTAATTCATGTCTCTCTAAACCCCTGAGAACATTTCCAGTAACGAGTCGTTGAAACATTCCACATACCAGCAAAGTTCTCTTGTACAGTGAACAATTTTTCTTACATTGACTGTATGAATAAAAAATAGCTCGTCATATTGTTCACATTGTACTGTAGAGAGTGATTCATGAGTTACCAAATGTATTGATCTCTGAACGTAATTTTTGAAATGCGCTGTTTCGTTTTAGCGAACAAGAAAATGAATCTAGCAATCTCAGACGCGTAAGGAAATAATTATACAACAATTTGAGAATCATGGAACAGTTCGTTGGTTATGTTCGTAAAAGTAATTCCAAAAATACTAGATTGCTGAGTTCCTATGTGTTCTGCATGGTAGCAAAGAACCACTAATAACCATGAAAATCTGATGCACTTTCATATTTGTAAGTGTGGTGATAAGCTTATAGCAGCAATTTCGCAGTAGCATTTTCCAATCATTTCCTGTGCACGTGATTTCTCATAATTTCTCGTAACCTACTATATTTTTGTGTGACACACCACAGACAATACACAAAAACACACTTGGAGGTATGAGTCAGTTCCTGTGCCATGGCATGCAGGTGACAAATAATTCTAATTTTTTCCGTGTGGACAGGTAAGCCCAGTTATTTTAAGGCTGCTACAATTTCCTGCGGATTATTTCCATCGGCATAGTGGGACTGCAGCACGTTTCCACATACACTGTTATGTGTATGTAGCGTAGAGCAGTAAGGACTCTACCGTATTGGAGAAGGCAGCAGCGTCTAAGACACATCGGAAACATCATGAACCAAACAATCATGTAACCTAATTTTATCAGTATGGTCAATATGTGTTATACATTTAAGATTATAACCCAAAAACTTTAGTAGATATTGGAATGCTTTAATCAAACAATTAGTGTATTGTGATCTCCATGTGAAAAAAAAATAAATAAAAACTGCTGGATGCATAGTGAAATGAATATTGACTTTTGTCTTATGTACTGTATTAAGTTGGTTGGGTGTTTGATTTGGGGGAGGGTACTAAACAACGAGGTCATCGGTCCTATCACACTAGGGAATGACGGGGAAGGAAGTCGGCCACGCCCTTTCAAAGGAACCATCCCGGCATTCGTCTGAAGTGATTAAGGAAAATCACGGAAAACATAAATCAGGATTACCAGACCCGGGTTTGAACCGTCGCCCTCCAGAATGCAAATCCAACCACTCCGCCACCTCGCTCGGTGAATTACGTATAATTTTTATTTTATTTATGGAGAACTTCCACACTATTCAAAATTAGAGGTCTAAACAAATTTTATTCTTTTTAGTATTGACTTGTTGAAACTGTAAACGAGGAATATTTTGCCATTCTGTTGTTTTATGAACTTTAAAAAAAACTGTTTTGTAGAAGTACATTTTTTCGACTAATAATTCAAGCACGTATGACACGCTTCAGCTTAAAAAATTTCATACATTCCTGAATGATGTGGTTCACTGTATAGGCAAGCACTATATCATCATTCATACAAAAATTTGTTTTTGTAGCTTTAATATTTGATGAGATAATAATAACTAAGTATGCGAATATGATGATTATGGGAAACTGAAACTAAAGGCTTGCACATGATTTTCTCCTGAATGATAACACGTCAAAACATTCCAGCTTCATCATCTTGTTGATTCAGATTGTCATTTTCATGTTATTTAGTTTACTTTCCTTTCTTTGCTATTCTAGCCTCTTTTGTTACGCTTTCAGCAGATTTTCTCACTTCAGCGACACATTGCCGGTCCACTCATAGCAGCCAACTTTTCATGTTGTCCCCAATTTTGATTTCTAGCCTGCTCATTGTTTTTAATCTGCTTGTTACTCCATCATTAAAACGTATTATGGCGTCCATCAAACTAATCTGGAAAGCTGAAATGCCAATAAAAACAGTTTTTGGCAAGCGTTCCCAAACGAAACTCTTGAAGCTTTCATTCTGATTCTGTGTTTTGCCATGTAAATATTTTTCCAGGAATTTAGAATCTGAAATATCTCTGTGTATTCGGTTTATTTCTATCATAACAGTTTGTGGCATGGATTGCGGATGCGAATTTTTTTGTCTATTTGCTTCACACCTATTATACTTGCACCATGAAGTGTTTCCTTTTGGGCAGAAGCCATTCTGTGGATGCTCATCAATGGATATTTTGCGAAGTAGAGTTTCTCAGATTGCTTTTGCCGCGCGGGGAAGCCGCGTGGTCTTGGGCGCCTTGTTACGGTCCGCGCTGCTCCCTCCGTCGGAGGTTCGAGTCCTCCCTCGGGCATGGGTGCGTGTGTTGTCCTTAGTGTAAGTTAGTTTAAGTTAGCTTAAGCAGTGCGTAGGCTTACGGACGGATGGCCTCAGCAGTTTGATCCCATAAGACCTTACCACAAATTTCCAAAAATGTCAGATTGCTTTCTTCATCTCACAAACTTTTTTGCTGTTTCTTCTTATGAGTAGACCATAATATTCTTTGAGGTTTTCTATTTCTGATTTGGTGAGTCTGCCTTGTTTACCAATTGCTTTGCTATCAGAGAGATTTTTCCTGTCATGTACTTGCAGCATTTCCTAAAATTTGCTCCTACTCTCTTCTGCACACGTCTCACACATTACATTTCTTAAATTTCAGTTTCACCGCATGGTTTAACAGCCACAACACTATTGAAGCCTTTCGAGTCACGAACAACAAGGTAGTGATCTACTAAAAATAGGAACAGCACCCTTGCTTTCCAGACTACCGTTGAAACGGTCAAAGTTTTTGTCACATTTGTGTTCATTTACTTTACTGGCACAACCTTAGCAGTATTTTGTCAGACCTTGGCTGTATCTACAGAGGCAACTGTGACAATTTCATTCAGCGATGTATGCCCTCTCTCCTGCCAGGAACCGTCCTATGCAGCAACAATATCAGTAGATTAACAAATGTCTACAGATTCTTTCGTTTTCCTCTGCATAAATGCTTCACTAACTGCTGTTGGGGAATCATGCAAACCTCTCTAATTTGACAGGTGGCAGGGGAGATCAATTACACCACCGAATACCCGAGCTGTTTTTCTTCCCTTTCCAATGTACCTCACGGCATAAGTAAGGAAAATATTCACTTCACTATATTTTGTGCATATTACAGGAGATGGCATTGTACATTTCGTTACTTTACAAACTTGATATTCAACTAAAATTTCACTGGATAGACCTCTTTCTCACTTATGACCTCAATAAACTGTTACAGTATCGACACTTAGCAACAGACGAAAGGAGTTCCGAATGCTTTCACTTACTAGTTAAAATGTAACCATTATTTTCACTATTTAGAGCACCAGTGTCTTGTTCATTTTTGGTAAGATGTTTCAACTTGGGTTTTGAAGCACTGCCTGCCGAATTTTAGGCCTAACCTTGCTTTGCTCCTACATAACAGTTTCTTCATTTTTACGATTTCCAACGACACACTTGAGTTGGTTACCATAAAATTTACGACTTCAGTTAAAATTCCTCGTTTATGGCATTTTATCATGCAGAATGGCTGAGAATCGCAGCCACAACATAAGTTTACAATAATAACGTACGCGAAAAACATAAGTAAACACAAGTAATCTATTTGTATCGATAGAAAGATCGACTGCTTTAAACCCTTCTCATAGTAAAGATCATATATTCTTCAAGGAATTTACGCAAACGAGTTTCAATGGAAACAGCGGCGCCAAAATTAAATGAGTAACTGTACGCAAGGTTTTGTGTTTGAGAGTAGTGTGACAGCTGGGCATTCGCTCCCCACATCTGCTATAGAAAGCCATTTGAACAGGTAAAAGATGAGGTACTGCAAATAAAGTACAAATATTTTTAGAATCAGGAAGAATGACAGAATTTTATTACATAAGAAAAAACAATTTTTCTAAGCCCTCCTGACGTCCAGATACCCTTAACCAAAGTGATGTCGCGTGAACGTGATCATCTTACAGGCATAAAGTGTTCTAGTGTTCAGTTCAGTTTTACTTTACTAGGCGATTCCTCAGATAAAATGTAATTACTGACAAACAGCAGTACCAGGAACGACAGCAACTGGATCACGAAAGATGTTTTTGCTTTTTTTTGAATAAAGTACATTCCTCTGCCATCTGTAGCCGATGCCTTTATTGGTGCTGATGGTGGCGGCAGTGGTGGTTGGGGGTAGGTGGGTTTGGCTAATTGTTTACAATGCAATTTAGTGATGTTGTGTGCATATTTCTCTGTAGAAACGATCCCACTTTGTTGATGTCTATAGTTATTTACAAATTTACTGTAATCTCATAGCATCATACACCTGTAATGCAGCATTTTAGTTACCCCACACATGGACAAATTTCTTGTAGACTTGGTATGTATCAAGAGTGTATTTGTTTGTTTAAATAATGCACTGCAGTAATTACTGAACGATGGGATATTCGGCAGTCAGCTCGTTTCAGTAATGCACTGTAGCAATTGTTCAATTAACTTACGGGTCTGCTGCCGGGTGACGTCGTCGACCACCGCGGTAGTCGATGACGTCACCCGGCACCAAACCCGTAAGTTATTTAAACATTCAATTCGCCTGGTAGTAGTAATTGTTCAGTCTCATATGTGTGTGCATCTTTATAGTGGGAATTTGCTGAAAATCATCCCAAAATTACCGAAAAGTTGTAAATAGCAATGTGTGAGGTAACGGGCGAGTTGTGGCGCCCTGGAAATATTCTATGTTCGGAGTTGGCGTGGTTGTGCTGGGACCTCTCGGCGGGCCACGGCTCGTCGGCGGCCAAGTGTTGCCGACCGTAATTGGGGTCCAGGGAGTGTGTGGCTGGGTATTCCATGTTGACGCTGTGACAAGGAGTGTGCTTTGTGTCGATGAAGGAGATTTGTATGCCGGTAGTGCCAAAGATCGTGGACGTAGTGAGACCATAATGGCAGACATTTCGCAGTTCGTATAGAAATTAATAATAGCCAGGGGAATCATGATACCTCAAAAAGAAACATGTACCTTAACATCATTTGCACGAAAATTCTGATGGTGTAATCAGATTTTCAATATCTTTATTAGTTTAATGTTTAGTATCTGACGATAAATTATACAAGTAAGACCCAGCAACGAATTTCCAAAATCTAAACGGTTCATCCGATTTTGTCGATCGACGTGTCTTTATAAAGCTATTAGTGTAAACCTAAATCGGTGTAAATTACAGGCATGTAACTTGAATAGTACATGAGTTATTGGAGGTCAAATAGGACGATTACTATCGATCGCGTCAGGCCATTAGTTTATTTTATTTATTTATTTATTTATTTACTTATTGTTCCGTGGGACCAAATTAAGGAGAAGTCTCCATGGTCATGGAACGAGTCAATACATGAAATTATAACACCATAGCAGAAACAGATAAAATGAAATATAAGAAACGTATTCAAGCGACAATTCGTAAGTTTAAATAAAGAAAATCAACAATATAACACGGGAATTTGCTTAATTTTTCAGCTCTTCCAGGAGCTCCTCGGCAGAATAGAAGGAGTGAGCCATGAAGAAACTCTTGAGTTTAGACTTAAAGGTGTTTGGGCTACTGCTAAGATTTTTGAGTTCTTGTGGTAGTTTATTGAAAATGGATGCAGCAGAATAGAGCACTCTTTTCTGCACAAAAGTCAAGGAAGTGCATTCCACATGCAGATTTGATTTTTGCCTGGTATTAACTGAGTGAAAGCTGCTAACTCTTAGGAATAAGCTAATATTGCTAACAACAAACGACATTAAAGAAAATATATACTGTGAGGGCAATGTCAGAATTCCCAGACTATTGAATAGGGGACGACAAGAGGTTCTCGAACTTACACCGCATATAGCTCGAACAGCCCTTTTTGAGCCCAAAATACCCTTTTTGAATCAGAAAAATTACCCCAAAAAAATACCATATGACATAAGCGTATGAAAATATGCGAAGTAGACTACTTTTTGTGTCGAAGTGTCACTTATTTCAGGTACTGTTCTAATGGTAAATAAAGCAGCATTTAGTTTCTGAACAAGATCCTGAACATGGGCTTTCCACAACAGCTTACTATCTATCCGAACGCCTAGGAACTTGAACTGTTCCGTCTCGCTTATAATATGCCCATTCTGTCTGATCAAAATATCGGTTCTTGTTGAATTGTGAGTTAGAAACTGTAAAAACCGAGTCTTACTGTGATTTAGCATCAAATTATTTTCCATAAGCTACGAACTTATTTCATGAACTACATTATTTGATAATGCTTCAATATTACACACAAGATCCTTCACTACCAAGCTGGTGTCATCAGCAAACAGAAATATTTTTGAATCACCTGTAATACTAGAAGGCATATCATTCATGTAAATAAGAAACAGCAGTGGCCCCAGCACCGACCCTTGGGGAACGCCCCACTTAACAGTGCCCCATTGGGACTGAACATCACTACCACTCTCAATATTGCGGAGAATTACCTTCTGCTTTCTGTTCTTAAAGTAAGAGGCGAACCAATTGTAAGTTACTCGCCTTACTCCATAATGGTCCAACTTCTGCAGTAATATTTTGTGGTCAACACAGTCAAAAGCCTTCGTTAAATCAAAGAAAACACCTAGCGTTCGCAAACTTTTATTTAATCCGTCCGAAACCTCACAGAGAAAAGAGGATATAGCATTTTCAGTTGTTAAACCATTTCTAAAACCAAGCTGTACATTTGACAAAAAATTATATGAATTTAAATGCTCCAGTAACCTTGTATATACAACCTTCTCGATAACTTTAGCAAACACCGATGGCATAGAAATAGGTCTATAATTGTCAACATTATCCCTGTCTCCCTTTTTATAAAGTGGCTTCACTACCGAGTACTTTAATCTGTCAGGAGACCGACCACTCATAAAGGAAAAGTTACAGATATGGCTAAGTACTGGGCTAACATACATAGAACAATACTTCAGTATTCTGCTAGATACCCCGTCATATCCATGAGAGTTCTTGGTCTTTAGTGATTTAATTATTAACTCAATATCCCTCTTGTCAGTATCATGGAGGAGCATTTCAGGTAACAGTCTCGGAACACTTTTTTCTACAAGCGCTATATGATTCCCTGTTGGGACTAGGTTTCTATTTAGTTCACCTGCTATATTCAGAAAGTGATTATTAAATACTGTACATATATGCGACTTATCAGTAACACGGACATTCCCACTACGCACTGATTCTATATCCTCGAGCTGTCTCTGTAGACCAGCCACTTCCTTTACGACTGACCATATGGTTTTAATTTTATCCTGAGACTTAGCTATTCTATCTGCATACCACATACTTTTTGCCTTCCTAATAACCTTTTTAAGCACCTTACAATACCGTTTGTAATGGGCTGTTGCATTTAGATTCTGACTGTTTCTAACGTTTTGATATACTTGCCACTTTGTTCTACAGGATATTCTTATCCCTCTAGTCAGCCACCCAGGCTGCCTGTTTGTGCTAGTACCCTGTTTTGAACGTTCTAACGGAAAGCAACTTTCAAAGAGCACGAGAAAAGTCTTGAGGAAAGCACTATATTTATCGTCTACTGTATCAGCACTATAAACATCTTGCCACTCTTGTTCCTTGATAAAGTTTACAAAGGTCTCTACAGCAACTGGATCGACTTTCCTAAAAAGTTGATAACTATATTTAACATGTTTTGCAGCACAAAAATCTTTTAGAGTTATAACTTGTGCATCATGATCTGAAAGACCATTCACCTTTTTGCTAACAGAATGCCCTTCTAGTAATGAGGAATGAACAAAAATATTGTCTATGGTTGTTCTACTGCTCCCTTGCACTCTCGTTGGAAAGAATACGGTTTGCATAAGATTATATGAATTAAGGAGATCTACCAGCATCCTTTTCCTTGCACAATCACTTATACAATTAATATTGAAGTCACCACATATAACTAACTTTTTGTATTTCCTATAAAGTGAACCAAGAACCTCCTCTAGCTTTAGCAAAAATGTTGTGAAATTGGAGTCTGAGGATCTATAAATAACAACAGTTAGAAGTTTAATTCCACTAAATTTAACCACACCTGCACAACATTCAAACACTTTTTCAGTGCAGTGCTTTGAAACATGAATTGACTCAAATGGGATACCGCTTTTCACATACATGGCTACCCCCCACACTGCAAAGAGCTCCTAGAAAAGCTGCTAGCCAACCTGTATCCTGGTAAAGGAAGCCTCTGAATTATCTCCTTATTTAAGAAGTGTTCACATATACCAATAATTTCAGAGTCAACATCTAGAAGCAGTTCACTAACTTTATCCCTAATATCTTGTATATTTTGATGAAATATACTAATTCCCTCATTACTCGGATACCTAAGCTATGTCGAAAGTGGTTTCTTTGATAGAGGGACTTCCCTTAAGCAGGAATACCTATCAGCTGACTTCAATCTAAAAAAGGTGCAGCTCTAACACCCACTAGTACAGGAATTTTCCCATGAGTCATCCCACCACCTCCACCTATGCTGTCACGTATAAGCTTTGTCGACCTCCCCTTTGCATACCTGTTGAGGTGCAGGCCATGTCTAGTGAAACCCGTCCTGCTGATAGACTCCACCGGCACCACTGAAATGTGACTCATGCCTTCTGTCATTAGCGCATCCCCAAGTCTCATGTTATTGCGCTAGACGGCTGTATTAAGATGAGGCCGATCGTGACGCTGAAACAGTTCCACTAAATGCACATTCGTGCTGCCAGTCTGAGCGGCTATCTTTTCCAGGTCACCATCTATGTCATACTCCTCATTCCTATCAATACTATTACCAGCCCCACCCACAATCACTACCTGATCCTCTTTGGTAAAATCCCTACATAACCCCCCTATGTTAACAATCACCTGAGCCAATCCTGCATTAGGCTTCACAATGCTGGTGACCTGGTACTCACTCCCCAACACTTCCTGCAACTGCTGGCCTACACAGTTACACTAAAAAACGGTAGAAGCATGCTTATAAATATATTTATTCATCTATGTCTTTGCTTATATCCGATATATACTATTCATGAAGAAATTGGTTAAATATTTGCTGTGTTTTAGAAAGCAAAGAGACAGTAGGCTACTGGCGTATCTTTTGTTCTATTCCGTTGATATACGTTTATTTAATTTGTTTATGTATTTAATAATGTGAGTTAGAGCGTGTTTATGGTCCAGCCGCAGGAATATTTATTTAATTTCAAGTTATTTCAATGTAAATTGAGTACTTCGAATGTGTTTCATTACGTTTGTGAGTGAGCGTTGGCTTGAAGACAGGGCTGGAGCGTTCTAGCCAATCAAAATGTGTTCAAATGTGTGTGAAATCTTATGGGACTTAACTGCTAAGGTCATCAGTCCCTAAGCTTACACACTACTTAACCTAAATTACCCTAAGGACAAACACACACACACCCATGCCCGAGGGAGGAGTCAAATGGCTCTGAGCACTATGCGACTTAACTTCTGAGGTCATCAGTCGCCCCGAGGGAGGACTCGAACCCCCGCCGGGACTAGCCTCACAGTCCATGACTGCAGCGCCTCTGACCACACGGCTAATCCCGCGCGGCTCTAGCCAATCACAGCGATCGTTCCAAAAAGGACACGTAGAGGGACTGTATGGAAGTGGGGAGGAGCATAGTTTCCGGAGAGGACAAGGGAGTGCTGAACAGGGCGGCGTTGGACAGTACGGCACAGGGCACGCGAAGTGCTGGACGCGACGCACGGTCGCGTCAGAGACTCGGAGAGTGTGGAGAGGTTTGCGCGTGGTCGCAAGAGAGAGAAATACTTCGGAGTGCCGACTTGTGAACTTGTGAGATTTCCGTGGTTTCTTCAGTGAAATCGTAGTATGCGTTCGGAAGTGAATATCTCTCGAGCTATGTTGTCGTTCATAACTAATTGCGTGAAGTAGGTATCTATTTATTCCCTGTTATTCAACTTATATTTTATTTAATTGCTGGACCATCGACACCAATAAGTGTTTTGCAGAAATATACCGCATTCTCAAAAGTACTTCTGCTATCATACTCATCATTTAAAGTCGTTAAGATAGTATCTGCAGATTTCATTTAACTGCAATCTTTCATTTATAAAATTCGATATTGCCGAGTGATAGGAAGCTTCTACCATTCGATTCATGTGTGTATTAATATTGTATACTGTAGACTCAGCAGTATTTGGCTTGTAATGGGGCAACTACGTATCCCAGCCACTAGACAACGAAATCAGCCAAAACTTTTAATATTTCATCACTGAGTCAGAGGGTACGTAGTTGAGGGCCACCACACTCAACATTTCATTTATTATTGAAAGCCTGCAAATTGGAGGTGGTAATAAATTAGATTGCTTGCAGCAACACTGTGATGTCATGGAATTATAATAATTCAGCCAGATCCTTAGAATTTTCCTTTGAGATACTGTAATGTCGAAGTGCCCTACATCGTAAATTATTGTTATATTTCCCTACATTTTTAAGCATCTTTTTCCTGTTGCTGGTGATTCATGTTGATTCTTTCACTATATGGACTGGTCAAGTTACAACTTTTCGATTTCCGACTAATCTTTGCTATGTGCAACTGATAAAGTCTCTCACCTGACAGCTATCTAGAAGTTAGGTCATAATTTAAATCGCGTGAATACATACACAGCTGTAGTGACTAGTCACACTGAATTGGCTGAGAGACAGAAGGGGGACAGAAGGTGCTGGAGGATGGATTAACTTAATTTATCTACTGTTACTTAATCATCTTATTTGCTTAGATGAGTGGTGGGTGGGAGGTTGATCTTGATTTTTGTTTCCCATACAGGTACAGAGGATGAGTGACCTTCTTTCCCTGCCATTGTTATGTCATACAAATGGTCTTGAGGTATGGGCAGCTGATGGGAGTTTTCTTGACATGTGATACGTATCAGATTACATGATGACCTTGAATTCACCATGAAATTGCTCTAGGGACATGGAGAGTGACCTTGACTCAGTTCATTATCGGTGTGAGGACCACTTCTGATCAATTAATAGTGCGGGTTGCATATCCAACATCCCAGAACTCGCCTTTTTATACTACTTGTATTGATTAGAACGCACCTAAATGCTTCTTTGTGGGAGCTTTACTCGATGATGTGTGATGATTTCTCTGTAGAATATCTAATTAAGTCTTTCAGCAATATCTGCATGACTCTCACGCTCGAGATCTGTCATTCTTCGGGTTCTAAACATATGAATCTCTTTCTGGTAATATCTACCAGTGTGCTGGTGAATGAAATTTATACAGTCGCTCCCCGTCTAGGAAGGCCACTGGCTGGTGGCAGTGACAGTTGCACAGCACTGCAGTCCTCTCACAAACACTGCCTTTCCACCACTGGGTCTTTCACGTTTCATAGTGGCAACATTTCTCATGACAACATGTAAGTCTTCATCTGTATTGAACGAGTGGTGGTGCATCGTTCAAAACACTCACCAGGTTTTCGGCAGGAGCGAGGTAGAAACCCGTTTTGTCAACCTCATTTACATTTACCGTTATTTTCTAGACACACTTGAAGAAAAATTTGGGATCACTTCTTCAAGGTTACCTCTAATTTCTTCCGATATACATGTACAACTTTATGAGTGATGTTTCTAATGATTTGTTGGATTGTAGTCTAACAATTTTTCATTACATTTTCCGACAGTCGTTTGAGCCGTTGAATGTATCCAATCACTGCCAATAAGTGACGATATGGATTGGCCAAGTTACAATTTTTCGATTTCCGACTCATCTTCGCCACGTGCAACTGATAAAGTTTTTCATCTGACAGCTATCTAAAAGTTGGGTCATATAATTTAAATCGCGTGAGTACGTACGACCGAGACATTGTGCATTAATCCCATTTACCAGCGCAAGACACAATGCAGGACTTTCCCTAGCTGCTCATCCCTTAGTTAATACAAACAGTGCGCACTACATTAGTGTACTGTTTTGCAAGAACGTGGCTTTCTACACAGGACGGTGGGAAGTGTCCAAAGGAGCTTATCATCCGAACTCAAAATGACATCAAGACATCTAATAGAGTGGCAAAATTATTTTTAACTTACTCTGATACATTTATACAAAATAGTAAAAGTTTCAATAAGTTAACAATGAGCTCGAAGTCTGAGTAGCCAAAATATAAGTAGAACAATTACGCAACTTCGTAAACGTAGCTACACTGAAATCTGCACATAATCTATAACGCTCATCATTTGAGATATGTTTAGGTCACAAGGAAAACTTGATGTCGTATTGGAGAACTGATAATCTAAATTACAGGATTACATACTCTAGTTTGTTAGTTAGTTAGTCAGTCAAATGTTCGACAGATTATATGAACGACTTTTTTGTCGACGTTACGTGGAACGAGCCAATTCAGAGGATACGTATTTATGTTTAGTTTTGATATTAATGAACACATATATACTCATGTAACTACGAGTACATTTTTACATGCTACCGGATTTCAAATAAAAATTCGTCTATGGAACAGAAAGAGTTTTCCATAAGAAATGATTTTAGGTTAGGTTTAAAATTTGCTTTGCTACCTGTGAGATACATTACGTAATTAGGTAGATTACGAAATTCCTTTCTCAGCTACTTACAGTTTTGACAATGGATAATAAAGCTCATTATTTTCTTCTAGTGTTGTAAGTATGAATTTCACAATTCTTATCTTATTGTGACTGATTTCACTGTCAAATATATATCTAATGTCCCTCCTATGAGTCTTCACGCACATTTTGTCTGATATTTCGACATGTATGCGTAGTTTCCATTTTACAATGTGTATCTAGAGGAACACCAACAAATAATACTTATGCGACACCCAATGTCGACAGAAAAAGTTCTGGAATGGGAACGTAAAATTCGGCTTTAGAAATGATTTTGGTCGCAATAGGAAACAAACTGACATTTTCCGTCGGTACTGAAAGACTTGATGAGCAGTATTTGTTTGGGATGACTCCAGCTGTACTTTGCAAAAACGTAATTGCAGATACATAAAGAAACATCAGAGAAAATGAGCGTAACGGCTCTTGGGTGGCAGGTCCTATATATGTCGTGAAGACTTAAAATACCTATCTGCTTCAAGAAGTACCTAAAAGATGTCTACAGGAGAACTCGACGTATTATTCTTACTCCTCGTTTTTGTGCAGACAAAACTTTCTTCCTAAAATTATGAGTTACTTCAGAAAATGATTCCATAAGACGTGATCGAGTGGAAATAGGAAAAATGTGTTAGGAGGGTGATTCGCTTATTTACAACACTAGCAATTACACCTTCTGATCAAAAGTATCCATACACGTGTTAGTGGAGATTAATACTGGGTGTGTTAACACTTCGCCTTTATGACGGTTTGAACTCTGCTAGGGACACTTTCAATGAGGCGTCTGAATGTCTGTGAAGGAATGGCAGCCAATTCTTCTTCAACAGCCGAAACCAGAGACAGCAGTGATATTGGATGTTAGAGTCAAGTCGCCGTTCATACTCATCGGAGGGTTCAGGTATCGAGTCTTGGCAGTCCAGTCCATTTCATGGACGTTATCGTCCACAAACCACTGCTTCATAGATATTGATTTATGACAGGGTGCCTTGCGATGCTGATACTCACACACATTGAACTTTTCCTCTACTGCATGAACTACACAATGCTGTAAAGTGTGTTCATATACTTCAGCATTTAGAGTTTTCATAAGCGCAATACGTTGACACACCCAAATTACGACCTACAGCCCCACACCGTAACACCATTTTCTCCACACTTAATTGTTGCCAGTAGACCTGATGACAGGTAACGTTCTTCAGGCATTCCCCAATCCCAAACCCTTCCTCCGGATTGCTAGAGGATATAGTGTGATTTTACGCCACATCTAGCATTTATGAACGCTGACTTCATGAATGTGTGGCTTTTGACGATCTACTCGATCATTATACCGTTGTACCGCAATCTTTTTAACTCCCAACACAGATTCATTGTGTTATCTGGACTGGTGGTAGCACATTGGAACACGTGAGTGATTTATTCCACTTATTTCATGTGACTTTTTACAACCATCCTCTCAATGCACAAACATCCTCGTCTGTCAGTACATAAGGTCTGCAAGTTTTGGTTTAGCTTTGGTTGTTTCATCACGTTTCCACTTCACAGTCACATCATCAACAGTCGTCTTGGCAGCTTTAGCAGGGCTGAAATGTCTCCGATGGATTTGTTTCGCAGGTGATATTAAATGACCAGCCCACATAGAAATAATGGATTCTCCTGACTATCTCATTCTGCTGTTACTATTACGCTATTGACAACTCAATACTCCCCACCTCCATTTATACTGGTGGGTCCACTTCCCGTGATGTCTAGTGATCAGGATGTTTTTGATAGAAGTGTGTGTACAAAAAGTAGCAGTATCTGATTTTAATTGTTTAAGTATTCATCTACGTGTACACATAAAAATTTTGAGCATTCTACTCCGTTTACTGAGTCCTTTTCATGTACCACATCAGTTTATAATAATGGGGAAAAGCTGGTTCCAGCACATTCTGCACTGTTGCCAGATCTCTGACAAGGTCAACCTGAAAGTCACCACATCCTTTTCTGCCCTCCCTCACTGGTCTGGCCCAATGTGGTGACAAACAATGCTGGAAAGGCAAAGGTACTTTATACTATTGGTTGGTAATTAATGTGTAGCCTGCATGGTTGCAAGACTTACCTAGATCTACTCCAAAACATTGGTGGTTAGACAGTGCCCAAGTTCAGCACCTCTATTTACTATGATTTAAAAGCAGAACTGCACTGGCAGTTACACTGACTCTCTATATTATTACAATAGGGAGACCTTTTTTGCATTATGACTCATTTTGGTAACTACAATGTTTAACAAGCATCTCTTGAGACAATTGCAAAGCCTTTATTATATGATACATATTAAACATTGTGTTTCACTTTAGCTGTTATACTGAATGGATGTGATTGGAAAAGAAAGGTGAATTTATAGAAGTCTTCATTATACGAGGCAAATAAATAAATAAAAATAAAAGAAACTGGTCAGCGGCTCGACATCGTACTCCCTCGTATGGCATGTGCAATCTCGCCCCCCCCCCCCCCCCCCGCCTGATATCTACCATCCTTCCGAAAATCCACTCTGAGGAAGAAAAACACGATGAAGGAATTATCTTAGTGGCATGGAAATCGGTAGATGGAATGTACATGTACAGACAAACAAATGATTACAGTTTCAGAAAAAATTGGACGATTTAATAAAGGAAAAGAATTTTATAAATTGAGCAAGTAAATATCGCATTGGTCCACCTCTGGACCTTGTGCAGGCATTCGTTGATAGAGTGGTTGGACGTCCTCTTGAGGGATAGCGTGCCAAATTGTGCTGAATTGCCGCTCAAGATCGTTAAAATCCCAGGACGGTTGGAGGACCATGCCCATAACGCTGTAAACATTCTCAATTTGGCGGGATCACGTAACTTTACTGGCCAAGGTAGGGTTTGGAAAGCACAAAGACAAAGAGTAGAAACACACGCATATGTAAGCAGGCATTATATTGCTGAAATGTAAGCCAGGATTGCTTGCCATGATGAAGAGTAACAAAACAGGTCGCAGAATACCGTTGACACAACGCTGCACTGTAAGGGTGCCGCAGGTGGTAACGAAATGGGTCTTGCTATGAAATGAAGTAGTACCCTAGACTATCAATATTGGCTGTCAGGCCAAATGACAGGTGAACATTTGGTATCCTGTATCCGCTGGTCGTTGATGCTCAGTTGGAAGTGGGACTCCTCACTGAAGACAATTCTAGTCCAGTCATTGGGGCTCCAGGTGCTGACAACCAGGAAAGATTTGTCCTGAGACACCCCAGACAGCAGTGGATACCAACATGAATGTTATGTGCCATATAGCCCGACAACCAGGAGTGATAGTTTGGGGTGCCAGATCATTTCATAGCAGGACCCCTTTGGTTGTCATTCGCAGCAGTCTTACAGCACAGCGGTAGGTCGACAATTCTCTACACTCCATTGTGTTGCCCTTCTTGGTAAGCCATCCTGGGCCTACATTTCAGCAAGACAACGCCCAGTCCCACACAGCGAGAGTTTCTACTGCTTGTTTTCATACTTTTCAAACCCTACCTTCACTACCAAGGTCGCCGGGTATTTCCCAAATTAAGAACGTTTGGAGCACTATGGGCAGGGCCCTGAAACCAACTCAGAATTTTGACGGTCTAACGCTACAATTGCACAGAATTTGGTGCGATATCCCTCAGGAGGACATCCAGTAACTATGTCAGTCAATGCGAAGCCAAGTAACTGCTTGCATAAGGGCCAGAGATGGACCATTGCGTACTGATTTGGTCAATATGTGAAGCTCTTTCTGTTGAATAAAGAATCCAACATTTGGAAATAATTTGGTTGTAGATGTACGTACATCTATCGATTTTCGTCCCACTCAGGTAACTCCCTTGTCGTGTGTCTTTTTTTTGCCTTAATGTGAATATATCGTGAGAATGTCATACTGACAGCTGAATTCAAAGAAATTTACTATGCAGAGGTAGTGTACCATGCCAATATAACTGATCACGCAGTTATCTATAAACAGAGTCATCAAATTATAATAAATCACTGTGATAGTTACATGTTTTCACATAATTGATTTTCCAATAAGTTGGTAATGGACATTGTAAACATAATTTACCCACCCAAGGTCAAAGAGTCATTCAGTAATCTCCGACTTGTATGTCACCGCATCAGCTTAGTACACAATGTCACTATATTGTACTAAAGGTTATTCAGTTATTCACTTTAATCATTTTCCTAGATATCTGCTAAGTACATTTTCAACATAATTTATTACGACTTTCCTATAGTGAAACGGTTCTGCGCAGGTGTGTACCATCATAAGGTATCGCTAAATTTCACTCGGATGTTATTGCGATTAACTTGGTACACAGTTGCTATGTATGAATAACACAGTGTAAGTCTGGGATTCATTTTTAACTGAACTTCACTGTATTCTAACCTATTACGCTAATGTAGGGATGGGAAATCCAGATTTATTTATTTAAACAATTAGAGGTGTTTTATCTAACTTTCTTCGAAAATGCTGCTATCACACCTCGCTTGATCCCTCTTGTAGGCTACCTGATGAAACACTGCCAGCTTCACTCAGTTCCGCCACAAGCTGGGTGACACCACCACCAAATAGGAGACAACGGAGATATAGCAAAGTGTGTGTTTGTGTGAACTGCTACTGAAGTGCAGCTATCTACGGTTATCTCTCTAGTTGCAAATTCTGATTATTTCCATGATGTACTAATTATCTAAGTGCATCTGTAAATCATAAGTCATTGTAATATTATTAAGGAACTCTGACATAGAGGTGTAGGCTGCTCCTACCACTTTGAAAACATAACGAACAATACATGAAAAATGCACTTGTAAACTGGAATCATTTCCCGAAACACATAATGGAGATCTTAATATTTGCATTATGTCCATTGTCTCTCACGACTTACCAAGCTGCTCCAAGTGTCGTCAAGTACATTTTCCCTGGTGTGTTGCCAGGTGTCTGCAGTTTCGTTTCTGCCAAGTGTACTTGTTCTTCACCTGTTTTACGCAACATTGTCAGTTTGATCCCATTACGAACAAAATGATTTTTGAAGCAGAAAGTGTCTATTCGATAGAGCAGACTCCGAATTAGTCTAATGCCATATTCGGTTAACCGATATTTATTAATATGCACATTAAAGCAACGTATTTAGATCCACTGACACTACGAGGGAAACAATGTAGAAGATCTGCTTAATGGTCTATTGACCCACATCCCGCAGACAATCCAGTGCTCATTCTGCATGACGCAAACCTGTGGTAGGTTTAAGAAAATACGTTCATTCAAAGGTTTACAAAATTTCTACAAATAATTGTGAACGCAAAGCTGACGTCCGGTAGCCTCACAGATATGTTCAGATCATATGAATTTCATGGTTAAGAAACAGAACATTTATTGGCTCAACTACCAAGTTTCAGTTACTTATCGGTTACCATTTAAAAATCAATATAGATTTTACATAATTTCAGTCTGATGTGATGGGAGAATAAAAAAAAATATTATTTCGTAAACAAACCCATTACCAATGATACACAAATCTATAATACTTACCTGTCTTTAACAACCACACCAACATGCAACTGATGAAGGATATGGTATTATGTGCATTTTAAGATCTTAGTTTCGAGTAAGTGCAGTGTGATATACTGTACCTATCGCTGTAACGTTATTGTTCCAGTGTATGAGAAACAGCAGTTTCACGTTGATACCCTCTCTCACTGAGATGAACTCGAAAAATTTAGCACGTAGATAATTCTTAATAAAACTTCACATTTCCTTTACCAAAGTATGATATTAGAAGTGTAACACCCCCATGCCATCTGACGCTGTGTGGTGAAGGCTACATAAATTCATACCCAGTTCAACCTACGTATTATGTTTAAGTTATCGTCACTTTAATTTAGTCAGACGTTTGTGGAAGGATGTAACATCTTGCCTGGAAAGTAATATCTCCAACTTTCAACATTAAATGTCTTCCCAATGCACAACTCCTCTCTTGTAGCAACACTTTCTGTACACTTTGTTTTTTTACAGTCATTGCACTTTTGGCTTGCTCCAGATGGATGCTTCCAGGTATTTTTACGATTGTTGCTGTCTCCAGTGATAGTGTAATTGTTTAGTAGTCGATTTCTTCTTCTATGTATACACAGTCTGTTACGTTTACTCGAGTCCACCGCCCTCAACACCAATCATAAATACTCCGAAGTTCCCTACAGTCTGCAGGCGTAACTACTTTCGCACAGACAACTCCACCGTCTGCGACTGCCCTTTGCATGTTACGGTAAGCAGTCTTCATGCATTTTGTACTCATATTTTTATTATTCACATCAGAACATCTCTATGTGGATGAAACGTAGAGGTGTATGTGCTCTAAAGTGACACTTCATTTTTAGCTTTACAGCAGCCTTGCACAGTTAAGCGATACATACTGCAAAACCCCAATCTATTTCCAAAGTTTTTCATGATGGTGTTCCCATACAAGGATCATACGTTAACTGGTGAAATATCCCCGTTGCAAAATGCATGATATGTGGACATCTAGACCACAGATCCATGTTCGGACTACGTAACACATTAGAAAAAGACGTACAGTGGAATAGCCTTTCCTTACGATATCGAAGCAATTCACACCTAATTTATTACTGTTTGCAGAGCATTGCCACCTCCCACTGTTTTCATGCTTACAAAAACAGTTCGTGACCTACATTCAGTTCTATTTTTAGGCTACGATTTTTTTCCTGAGACACGACCATCATGTAGGAAATTCGAAACAGTAGCGCTTCCCACAGCTCCATCTAAGTTTTCCATTCTCGACTTACTGCTTTCAAGTCATGCACCACCCTTCCATCATCCTATACCGGCAGGATTGAGCAAGCCCGAACCGTGGAGTAACTGGTTTCGACGTGCTAGCGCTCTTCACCACTCCAGGATGATATCGGCTGTCTAGAATGGTAGACAGCAACTGATGTGGTAATGGGCTATGTGTATACAAAACCATCGATTCTCCTAGTCGACGAAGTGATGTTGCTATTTACACTTATGTTTTATTTGACTGTTTACTGATCGAAACTCATCAAAGTTGGAACAGCACAGGACCTGAATATAGCGGCCTTAATTGATCTAGAGGGTGTACAACAACGTGGAAATATTGAGCTCAATCAGATGGAATGGAGGTGCTTATCTGAAAATCTGACAAACATCAGAAGTCAACTCACCGCAGAATACAGCCCAAACGAGGTGGACGTCAACATGTTCTCCAGCAGAGACATTAACACCGGCAGCAGCAGGCAGCAGCAGGAGCCGCAGCGGTCGTGTTACCACCTCAGTAGTAACAGTGTAGAGTGGTACGGCACTAAAACTACGAAACAGTGAGACTACACATAATCCATAATTTTAAAAAAATGCGTATCATATAAACGATGTATACACGACGCTTTTCCAGAGAACGAACATGCCAATGAATCGTTAGTGTGAAAAAAGGGCACAAAAACTTGGTGGAATGGATAATGCGGCACAAAGTTCCTGTGGGTGTTGAGTTGGTTTACTGCATAGTCTCATGTGAACATGATCACATGAACGCAGAATTTAATGTGCACAAAAGACATTTATTTGCTAAACATTGTCACATGGGGAATGGTTCAGATGGAAGAAAAACATGAATAAACTGAAGCCGACCTTTGTATCCTTCAGCATGTGCAAACTAATCTCAGGAAGTGCTGTAGTAAGTTTCATCCGGTATTCACTGATAGATGCACTGAAGCATGAGGAACGTCTTAGTACATAACATAAACTGAAAGGTTGTAGGATCGAATTCCGACCTTGTCACTTTTATCACTCTGGCTTTCAAATTAGCGTTTACCTATCTTCGATGTGACGATTCGCCAGTAACTAAACGTGCCTCGGATTACAAGTAACACTTAGCTCCTCTTTCCCTGCTTGGGTAACTGATTAAGCACATGCACGACGCCTAAGTGACCTCCAACTAACTGAAAGTGCTTTAGAATAACTGCACAGCGAAAAACCATGCGAGTCGGAAACCTCTGATTTTCAACTTTTTATGCATAACTTAAACGTTTTCCGAAAATGTACTTCAGCGTGGGATGCAGCTTTGCTTCGTTTATACAAAGGAAGTTTTGCAGCAGCATAGCAGATGACTCAGCTTTCAGCTTTCTGTTTCCCTTGAGACACGATTCTTTGCGTGTCTGGGTGAAAGATATTATTATCGTTTAGACACTCTTAAATTATGTAGAAGAATGGTAAACGAATCTCCACCGGAGAAAAAGAGATTTAGGTCTTTTAAAGATCATAAAAACATAGCTCGATCTTCCTGTATGGGATCTATAAATTCCTTGCGGATTAATTCGAAATATTTCAAAATTCTTCTCTGTATGGTTGAGGGACGCATTTAGAAATTTGACTACCATTTCAGACTGCCATTTACTGCCTCCCTCCGATTAGCAATCGGAATTTTCACTCTTACATCACTCCAGATTCTTCAAACAATTGACAGTGAGATATTCAACTTTTAAATATCATAATAAGTGTGACCAACAACGAAAAGATAACCACATCATGATCAGGCAGTGATGTGAAACTTACAATTTGAAATAATCAAATTTTTTAATCCATAGTTTTCCTGCAATCGTTCGAGAACAACTGTTCAGCGAAAAAATATGCAAGTCGACAATATGTGGAGTTTCATTTTTTAAGCTACAAGTAAAGTGTTTTCTGAAAAGGTACTTCAGCAGCTCTGCTTCGTTTACATACACTAAGTTCTCCCAACACCGCTGTAGACGACTCGGCTTTCAACTTTCTGCTTTCCTTGAGTGAATCTGAGGTATGGACACGATTCTTTGCGTCTGGCATACACACTATGTGATCAAAAGTATCCGACATTTGGCTGAAAATGATTTACAAGTTCGCGGCGCCCTCCATCGGTAATGCTTGAATTCAGTGTGGTGCTGTCCCATCCTTAGCCTTGATGACAACTTCAGTTCTCGCAGGTATACGTACAATCAGGACAATTAGGTGCTGGAAAGTTTCTTGGGGAATGGCAGCCCATTTTTACGGAGTGCTGCAGTGAGGAGAAGTATCGATGTCGGTTGGTGAGGCGAAGTAGGCGTTCCAAAACATCCCAAAGGTGTTCTATAGGATTCAGGTCAGGACTTTGTGCAGGTCAGTCCATTGCAGGGATGTTACTGTCGTGTAACCACTCCGCCACAGGCCGTGCATTATGAACAGGTGCTCGATCGTGTTGAAAGATGCAATCGCGATCCCCGAATTGCTCTTCAACTATGGGAAGCAAGAAGGTGTTTAAAACATCAACGTAGGCCTGTACTGTGATAGTGCCACGCAAATCACGAAGGGGTGCAAGCCCCCTCCATGAAAAGCACGTCCACACGATAACACCACCACCTCCGAATTTTACTGTTGTACTGTTGGCAATACACACCCTGGCAGATGACTTTCACCGGGCATTCACCATACCCACACTGCCATCGGATCGCCACATTGTGTACCGTGATTAGTCACTCCACACAACGCTTTTCCACTGTTCAATCATCCAATGTTTACGCTCCTTACACCAAACGAGGCGTTATGTGTGGCTTATGAGCAGCCACTCGGCCAAGGAATCCTAGTTTTCTCACCTCCCGCCTAACTGTCATAGTACTTGCAGTGGATCCTTATGCAGTTTGTAATTCCTGTCTGATGGTCTGGATAGATATCTTGGGAACTACGTGCTTCTCATTGCCTCTTCGACTGTCAGCGGTCTCTGTCAGTCAACAGTCGAGGTCTGCCTATACGCTTTTGTGTTGTGCGTGTCCCTTCACGTTTACACTTCACTATCACATCGGAAACAGTGGACCTAGGGATGTTCAGGAGTGTGGAAATCTCGCGTATATGGAGTACTGACAGTAGGTGGCAGCACAATGCACCTAATATGAAAAACGTATGTTTTTGGGGTGTTCGGATACCTTTGATCACATAGTGTAGCGGCCACGACAAAGAAGTGAGGCAATGAGTCTCAACAATGCATCACAGTGCGCGAAACTTTCACAATAAGAGTGCTGTAACCTGAACTAAATATGTAGATCATGGAAATTTTTACTTCTTTTTTTCTTCTTTTGCACCACCTCAGCTAACATCTGATACATACTAAATCACTTACACACATATACATCCATGCTTCCCATAGAGTATTTATGTTGGTTGTGAATGCATTAGTTACAGCACGCTGTGCTCATATCATTGTCGGGAGATGCAGCTCGAAACAGCAGTTCAATATTGAACACGACGTGAACTTGTTACATCGCAATAGTTAAATGAAACTAATGGCATCCATTTATTTAACACTGTTCTCTGAATTTCATTCATAACTCTACACAGTGTCTCGTAAACAAGTTGTCTGGTCATAGATACTTAATACTACCCATCCAAAGCCCGGTCAAGTTGCTAGTATTACTAGATTTCCAACATTACTTTTATATATGAGACATATCTCCACATCACTATAGTTAGTAGCTCAGTACTCAGCGTTGTCCTGGTACATATTTATTCCAATCTTCTATTAGTCCATTTTTTCATTCCCCCACTGTCTGTCCATCTGTACCACCCCATCTCATTGTCCTTATCGTCTACTCACCACTCTCTGTCCATCTCCTCCTCCAATTTTCTCTATAAATCTGCTGCTCCCTCCTTTATCCGTCTCCTCCTTTCCCTTCCGTTTATCTCCTCTTTTCATCTCTAATTCTATCTCATTATCCCCTTCCCATAGGCAATCTCCATCTCCCCCTCTCCCTGTTCATCTCCTCCCCTTTCCTTCCTATGTCCATTATCTCCTCTTTCCCTCTCTGTCCACCTCCTCCTCTTCCCTTTCTCTGTCCGTTTGCTCCTCCCCCTCTGTCTTTTCATCTCTTCCACCCTCAGCTCTCTGGCTATCTTTTCCTTCTCCTGTCTCTGTCCATGTCGTCCTCTTTCGTTTCTCTGTCTTCTCGTTTCTTTCTCTGTATAGCTCCTCCTCTCCCCTCTCTCTGTCCATTTCCCCCTCCCCTATCTCTGTCCATCTCCTCTTCCTCCTGTCTGTGCTTATTTCCTCCGCCCCCCTCGCTATATGTCTGTCTCCTCGTCCTCCCTTCTCTCTCCACGTTATTACACTCATCCCAATAGGAGCCTGGTGGTTTTTAACCCCATAGTATTTCTTTCCAGGTTATGACTAATATGTATAACAAATTTGACCGAAATCGTTCCATGGGTTTAGAATTAGCTTTTCATCAGTGACGTTGCCCACATGCGCACATGTCAAATATACTTTACATACGCTTAACGTATCTCATTCGTATTTACACATGTATTTCATCCATATGCGTAGCGAATTTCTCCCTGCAGTTTCATTTTGACGCAGCTCAATGTTTGACATTGCATCTCCTGAACTATGTGCTGTACAGTGATCTGACTGGCAGGTACATCGATTGGTATACTCTGAGGTGAAAAACGTCATGGGATACCTCCTAGCATCGTGTTGAACCACTTTTGTCTGGCGTAGTGCAGCAACGTGATGTGGCATGGACCCAACAAGTTGTTGGAAGTCCCCTGCAGAAATATTGAACCATGCTGCCACTCTTGCCATCCATAATTGTGAAAGTGTTGCCGGTGCACGATTTTATGCACTAACTGACCTCTCAATTACGTCCCATAAATGGGATTTATGTGGGCAGTCTCTGAAATTCCCCAGAATGTTCTTCAAACCAATCGCGAACAATTGTCATCCATAAAAATATACCATCGTTGTTCGAGAACATGAAACCCATAGATGGATGCATACGGTCTCCAAGTAGCCGAACATAACCGTTTCCACTCAGTGACCTGTTCGGTGGTCCAGAGGACCCAGTCATCTAGCGTCCAACCGATATGGTCATGAGACCAGATGAGGCGCTGCAGGCGATGTTGTGCTGACAGCAAAGGCCCTCGCGTCGGTCCTCTGCTGCCATGGCCCGTAAACGCCAAATTTCGCCACACTATCCCAACAGATACTTTCGGGGTACGTCCCGCAACGATAGCTGCTGTTGCTTGTCTGTTAACACTGGCAACTCCAAGATAACGCCGCTGCTCTTGGTCGTTAACTGATGGCCGTCGGCTACTACGTTGTCCTTGGTGAGAGGTAATGCTTGAAATCTGGTATTCCCAGCAGACTCTTGACATTGCGGGTCTCTAAATACTAAATTCCCTAACGACTTCTGAACTGGATTATCCCATGCGTCTAGATCCAACCATCATTCCGCGTTCAGAGTCTGTTAATTCCCGTCGTGTGGCCATAATCAGGTCGGAAACCTTTTCATGTGAATCACTTGAGCACAAATCACAGCTCCGCCAATTCATGGCCTTTTAAACCTTGTATACCCGATTCTACCGCCATCTGTGCCTGTGCATATCACTATCCAATGACTTTTGTCACCTCAGTGTATGTGCCTACCGACTGCGAAATCTATTGTGAAAAGAGTTAGTAGTAAAGAAGTAAGAAATTAAAACGTCATGCACGATGCGGTAGTTTTTCAAGGCATCTCGGTATTTGACGTCATATATCCAGAGCTATGTCACACACAATGACACATTTTTGTACGTACATTCTGGGCGTATGTGGACACTGTCTGCGAAATGTGTAGCGTATAGAGTTGGTGGCAAAGAAGTGATAAATTAACACGTCATGCTTCATGTGGCAGTTTTACCGTATGAACAGCAAAAATTTAGTAAGCGATAAACTTATTTCCTTCCATCACTTTGTGGGGATTATCAGCGACAAAATGTTTGGGGTAAAGGTTTAAAATTATCTGTAAAGTTTGTTGCAAGTCTCAAAGTGCACTCATCCTCAAATACTAGGTTTCTGAAGTATGCGTATTTTTATGTCATAGGCTACACTGCTTTACCACCACCCCACCCCCCACCCCCCACTCACCTTTGATAGGTGGCCGGTTCTTATTCACACAGTGACTCTTTCCAGGCAATAAATGAAGTGTGTATCAAATATGGCTCATATCGGTCTTGTGGTTTAGGAGATGCAGAAATACATCCACACACACACATGCATCCATTTTTATAATTTGTGTGCATTATTGTTACTATTACAGCATGAAACATGCATAAAAGTGTTCTGACCTCAAACTTATAAATGACTGTGTTGATTATTAATGGCAATGCATGGTACAAAGAGCAAACTAATCTTTTTGACAAGAGGTGATTAATCTGCAAGTTACACCAGTAGTGTTACCATCTGAGCCATGTGTATTATTTTAATTCTATAGAAAAATTAAGTAACAACAGTGGGGCTGCATGTGTGTTATATACCAGAAACTTTACTTATTTTCGATAAATAATACAGAAAATGTTTATCTTTGAGCGCAATATTGAATTTTACAGATTCTTATCAGAGATCTTTGTCCATACGTATCAGTTATGACAAAAAACTTGAATGTGTTTTTGAGACCCATAGTACTAATCTACACATCAAAACATCGGCATAAGGGGAAAACTCCACTATGACCACAAACCATTGCTAGTTACAGTATATAATAATGTTTTGACTATTCCTGCTGAAATGAAATTTCTCCATGCACAGTGTGTAAAGTAATTCGTAATTCTCCTTGAACATCTGAAATGTCTTGCTCTTCTTCCAGTAGCAGTTTATATTATTCCATAATGGCAATTGTTTTCACCATACACTCGAGTTTCCGTTTTTTATACTTCGCTCTATTCCACTGCCAGTGTTCTTTCGCATACCCGTAACACAATGCTCTAATTTTTTCTTCTAATGTGACATAAAAGTTTATAAAGATGTGCAGTCAGTCAGTGAGTAAGATAATTGCAGAAGGTTATACAAAATAGAGTAGTCCCGTCAGATCATACACTCGACTGCCCAAGCTACACTGCAGGATCAAAAGTATCCGGACACCTGGCTGAAAATGACTTGCAAGTTCGTGGCGCTCTCCATCGCTAATGCTGGAATTCAATATGGTGTTGGTACACCCTTAGCCTTCATGTCAGCTGTTACTCTCGCAGCTCGCAGGCATACGTTCAGTCAGGTGCTGGAAGGTTTCTTGGGGAATGGCAGCCCATTCTTCACGGAGTGCTGCACTGATCGATGTCGGTCGATGAAGCCTGGCACGATGTCGGCGTTCCAAAACATCCCAAAGGTGTTCTACAGGATTCAGCTCAGGGCTTTGTGCAGGTCTGTCCATTACAGGGATATTACTGTCGTGTAACCACTCCGCCACAGGCCGTGCATAATGAACAGGTGCTCGATCGTTTTGAAAGATGCAGTCGCAGTCGGCGAATTACTATTCACCAGTAGGAAGCAAGAAGGTGCTTATAACATCAATTTCGGACTGTGCTGTGATAGTGTCACGTAAAACAACAAGGGGTGCAAGCCACCTCCATGAAAAATACCACCACACCGTAACAGCACCGCCTCCGTATTTTACTGTTTTCAATACACACGCTGGCAGATGACTTTCTGCGGGCATTCGTCATACCCACACCCTGACATCGGATCGCCACATTGTGTACCGTGATTTGTCACTCCACACAACCTTTTTCCACTGTTCAATCGTCCAATGTTTATGCTCCTTATACCAAGCGAGGCGTTGTTTGGAATTTATTGGCGTGATGTGTGGTTTATGAGCAGCCGCTTGACCATGAAATTCAAGTTTTCTCACCTCTCGCCTCACTGTCATGGTACCTGCAGTGGATCCTTAGGCAGTTTGGAGTTCCTGTGTGATGGTCTGGATAGATGTCTGCCTATTACACATTACGACCCTCTTCAACTGTCGGCGGTCTCTGTCAGTCAACAGACGAAGTCTCCCTGTACGCTTGTGTGCTGTGCGTGTAGCTTCACGTTTCCACTTCACTATTACATCGGAAACAGTGGACCTAGGGATGCCGGCCAGAGTGGCCGAGCGGTTCTAGGCCCTACAGTGTGGAACCGCGAGACCGCTACGGTCGCAGGTTCGAATCCTGCCTCGGGCATGGATGTGTGTGATGTCCTTAGGTTAGTTAGGTTTAAGTAGTTCTAAGTTCTAGGGGACTGATGACCTCAGAAGTTAAGTCCCATAGTGCTCAGAGCCATTTGAACCATTTTGAACCTAGGGATGTTTAGGAGTGCAGAAATCTCCCGTACGGACGTATGACATGTGACACCCAATCACCTGACGACGTTCGAAGTCCGTGAGTTCTGCGGAGCGCCCCATTCTGCTGTCTTACGATATATAATGACTACTGAGGTCGCTGATATGGAGTACCTACCAGTAGGTGCCAGCACAATGCAAATTTGTACTTTGTACGTCAATTTGGTTATCCGGCCTCTTGAGCGGCCTTTCATAAACAGCATTCAGAGAGAAGTTTTCCAACACGATAGCTTTCACCCAAATACCACTGTCGTGATCCAAAATGCTCTAAGAGTGTCGACATGTTACATTGGCCTCCTCGATCACGAGATCTGTCTTCGATCGAGCACATATGGGACATCATCAGAAAACAACTCCAGCCTCATCCACAAACAGCATTAAGCATCTGTGTATTGACCGACGAATTGCAACAGGCATGGAACTCCGTTCCACAAACTGACATCCGTCACCCATACGACACAACGCATGCTTGCGTCCAACATTGTGGGGTTCCACAAGTTATTTTTGTACCAGCATTTCCTGTTTGAAATGGGTTATCTTGTGCTTCGATGAATATGTAATCTTGCTATGTTAATCAGTTAACGCGTCACCATGAGAAAAGGAATCCCGAAAATCGTTATCCTACATTAATTATTTTTTGGCACTGCGATTTTTTCCGTCAGTGTATATGAAACTGAAAGCAGAGACTCCAATATCGGATGTGGGGTATATCACAACTGGATGTTAAGGAAACCAATCAGGTAGATGTACAGGCCGTCACCAGAAGTGACGTCATTTTTGATCTTTTGAGTATGTAAGAGCTCTGAAAGCAGGTCTTTCTAACATAGTGGGTGTCTGTGGTGTGGGGAGGCAAACCTGTGAAGTTAGGTCTGCGATAAGTCAAATGTTAAACTTCAAACTGCCTTTTGTACTATACTTGCAGGCTGTACAGAATGGAAATACATCTGGATTTATCTCCTGAATCAAAGCCATTGTGAACTTAACTGCATGATGTGCAAGACACTGGGTTAGCTCACCCTGAATATTGAACATACAAGCGAGGGTAACATTCATGGATTACTGGCCATTAGCCAGTAAACAATGTCCAGATAAACGAAGTGAAGCTGGATTCTTTTATACCGGTAATGGAGATCAAGTTGCTGTCTTTCCACTGTGGTGCAGGGTTGGAAAGTTGCAGAGAAACGTACAATGCATGGTTTGCATTGCCTGTCTTATTTTCCAAGTGTTTGTTTGTGAGTTTTGTTAAGGGTAAATATTTCGTAGATAATATCTGCTTGAGCGAAGATGCAATAATTACTGTAAAGGATGCAACTAATATTAAACTTCCATCAAATCTTTGAAAAGCCTAAAATGTTGTTATCCCAAAAACAGTATCTGAATGGAATGTAACTGTGAGAGCTTTCGACAGTGCTTGTCTGTGTAAAATTGACATGTGAATACTATTCCTTCACAGCAGATATACTGAAAGGTGCACCTTCCCTTTCCTCTTGGGCTCCGTGTTAGAAACCTGTTTCAGCTACAGTAAGAGCATTTTCGACACAATAAATTCAGTATCAACAAATACACCGACGGAAAAATCTCTCAGCACCAAAAAATAATTAATGTAGAACAATGAAATTTCGGGATTACATTTGTCTAGGTAACATATGTAACTGATTAACATTGCAAGATTATATGCTAATCGAAGTGCCAGATAATCCATTGCAAATGGGAAATGTTGGTACATAAATAACTGGTGTAACAGTCAGACTGTTGAATGTGAGCATTCAAACGTACATGCACCATGTCGTATGGCGTTCCATGCCTGTTGCGTTTGGTCAGTATGTGGACGGTTTGTGTTGGTTGTGCATGTCACTGGAGTTGTCTTCCGATGACGTCCTGTATGTGATCTACTAAAGACAGATCTGGTGATCGAGGAGGCCAATGCAACATGTCGACACTATGTAGAGCTTTTTGGTTTACAACAGCGGTATTTGGGTGAGCGTTATGCTGTTAGAAAACATCGCTCGGAATGCTGTTCATGAACGGCAGTACAACATGTCGAATCACCAGATTGACATAAAATATTTGCATTCAAGGTGCGTGGGATAAATACGAGAGTGCCCCTGCTGTCATATGAAATCACACCCCAGACCATATCTCCATGTGTGAGCCCAGTGTGTCCAGCAGGCAGACAGGTTCGTTGCAGGCCCTCACCTAGCTTCCTTCTAACCAATAGACGCCCATCACTGGCACCGCGGCAGTATCAGCTTTATAACTGGAAAGTGTATTTAGGGTGAGCTAACCCAACGTCTGTCACGCCATGGATTTAACACTACAACTGCATTGGTTCAGGAGGTAAGTGCAGACGTGTTTCCATTCTGTTCAAGCTACAAGTATCGTACAAAAAACAGTTCGAGTCGTAACATTTGACTCATCATAGACATAACTTCACAAGTTTACCTCATCAAACCTCAAAAACCCACTATGTTTGACAGACTTGATTTCAAAGCTTCTTATAAACTCAAAGTTACAAGATGACGTCACTCCTGGTCACTACTCCTACATCTGCTTGATTACTTTCTTTGGTATCCAAATGCGATAAAGCTCCTTACACAATATTAGAGTCTGTGATATCAATTTCTATGTGGTTCAAAGGTAGGTTTGATTGTAACGCTTCCGTGTAATACCGGGTGATCAAAAAGCCAGTATAAATTTGAAAACTGAATAAATCACGGAACAATGTAGATAGAGAAGTACAAATTGACACACCTGCTTGGAATGAAATGGGATTTTATTAGAACCAAAAAAATACAAAAGTTCAAAAAATGTCCGACAGATGGCGCTTCATCTGATCAGAATAGCAATAATTAGCATAACAAAGTAAGACAAAGCAAAGATGATGTTCTTTACAGGAAATGCTCAATATGTCCACCATCATTCTTCAACAATAGCTGTAGTCGAGGAATAATGTTTCGAACAGCACTGTAAAGCATGTCCGGAGTTATGGTGAGGCATTGGCGTCGGATGTTGTCTTTCAGCATCCCTAGAGATGTCGGTCGATCACGATACACTTGCGACTTCAGGTAACCCCAAAGCCAATAATCGCACGGACTGAGATCGGGGACCTGGGAGGCCAAGCATGACGAAAGTGGCGGCTGAGCACACGATCATCACCAAACGACGCCCATCTGCCGGACATTTTGTGAACTTTTTTTTTTTTTTTTGTTCTAAGAAAACCCCATGTAATTCCAAGCATGTGTGTCAATTTTTACCTCTCTATCTACATTATTCCGTGGTTTCTTAAGTTTTCAAATTTATACTAACTTTTTGATCACCCGGTACTTATTCTGGAGCCTGTTTTATCGATTTCTATATAATTTACAGGTAAGTTTGACACTTTGTAAGCGAACGATAGTTACGTCACAGAGTTTTGTGTCGAATTTAGCGAGTTTGAATCGAAATCGGTAAATTTTACGTCAGAATCACAGAATTTTTGGTTGAAATCAGCGAATTTTACATCAAAATCATTGTCGTTTTTAGACATTGAACAGAACCATTCACTGAGTCTAACAGACTACGGTGTATACTCACTTCCTCGATAGTTACCGTGCTCACTGAAGTTGTGGTTTGGCGTTAGGTATCCACACGTCCCCATTTTTCTTTTTGATGGAATTGAAAGAGATTGTTAGGAAGTAAAATGAGTATCACCTTTGTTGGGTGGACATGCAGCAAAATTTTTTGAATGAATCGGTAAGAATAGAGCGTCTTACATACTTTAAATATACAAGATGAATGTAAAAAACGGAAATAATGTTGGAGGAACCATACAAGTACATATGTACAGTACAGTATGGCACTCTATCTGAATGTGATACACGGGAGGTATAGTACAGCGCATTAGCCGGGCGGAGTAGTACAACACATTAGGTGGGTGTCTAGTGTAGTACTTTACCTGAATGCTATAGTAGGTTTATGCGGCGCGGAATAGGGTGGTACTCGTTCCCTCCCTCATCTAGACATTTTGTATGGTTCCTGGAACATTATTTCTATCTACTAAATACATCTTTCATCTTTATAGTGGATAATAAGCTTTATGCTCACTGATTATTACAAAAAACTTACTCCATAACCACTTAGTAAAGGTGATGTCCAGTTCATTTCTATTTGTGATCTCTTCCAATTCTGTGAAGAAGAGAAATCGGAATGTGTAGGTATCTAACATTTAACCACACTGTGGTTATAAACCTCATTCTGTTAGACACTGTAGAAAACTGTTTTAAACGTATACACACATGAATGATTTGGACGTAAAATTCGCTCATTTTGAAGTAAAATTGAGTGACTCTGACACAAATTTGCTGGTTTCTGTACAAAATTCACTGATTTCGACGCACAATTCGCTTATCTTCCACGAAATTCACTGGTTTCAACCCACAGTTCGTGTGGTTTTAAACCTATGGAATAACTGCATTTAATGAACGTTCGCTTGCTTAAGTATCATACTTAAGAATATAGTATGTGGAACTCAATAACCGAGGCTCCAACATTAGTTTCATACAGAAATGTTACATTGTACTTCTGCTTGACTTTCTCTAGGCTCCAATAGACGTATAATATAGAAGTGTTCCAACGTACCTGTAAAGTGTACGAAAGTCGATAGCACAGACTCCAATATAGGGTGGGGAACCGTATCATGGTTCAGTGCTAATGTAAACAACCAAGCAGTTGTAGAAATTGTGACGAGAAGTGATTTCATTTTGAATCTTTAGAGTATATAAAACGCTTTGAAAGGAGATCTCTCTCACATAGGCCTTGTAGATGTCTGACATGTGTGGACTGAGCCAGTGAAATTAGATCTGCAATGCGTCAAAGGTTATACCTATAACTGTTTTTTCTAAGACACTGGCAACCTGTACAAAATGGAAATACGTCTGCATTTATCTGCTGATCGAACGTCGATGTGAAGTTCAACGCATGGTGCGCCAGACTCTGGGTTAGCTCATCCTCAATATAGAACACATGAGACGACGGTAACAGCCTTTGATGGTTGGTCATTAGGTAGTACACAGTGTCCGGATACACTAAGTGAAGCTGGATTCTTTTATACCTACTACGAAGATCGAACTGTTGTGTTTCCATTGTTATGCAGGGTTGAAAGACTGGGTAGAAGCGTATAAGTCATAGGCTCACATGCTGTTTGATTTTAAAGCTGTTTGTCTGTGATTCTTGTGAAGGGTAACAATTTCTTAGAGAATCCGTACAAAGACGTAATAATTACTGCAAAGGATGCAACTAATATTAAACTTTCAGCAAATCTTCTAAATGCTAACAACATTATTACCCCGAAAGTACCATCATGTGACTGTGAAAACTTTTAATAATGCTCGCCCGTGAAAAATTTGCTTCCATGAAAACGTGGTCGTACAGTTCCTTCCATGCAGATGTATTGATACTTGCGTTAAATGTGCACATCCCCTTTCCTCATGTGCTGCATGTTGGAAACCTGTTTCAGCTGTAGTAAGAGCATTTTTGACGCAATAAATTCAGTATCAGCAAATAGTTCGGATATACAAAATTTTTTAAAAGAATTATTATTTTCATTTAGGGCAAGTAATATTGGTGAGAATGAATACAGCGTGAACTCTACAGTTTAAAATAACAATTTGCTTTATTACTTATACTGATTGTGTGATGTAGGGTATCATATATGTTTGCATACAATTTTTATAGTATGTGTCAGTAGAAATTCTGACTTTGTTAATTATGAAAAATAAATCACTAGTGTCAAATAACAATGTAATTCTCTTTTTCTACATCAGTACCTATCATCATATTGCAGTTTTTTTTCAAATAACTGTTTTAAAAATGTTGTGAAGGCTGTATAAGGGAAACAACTAATACGAGCTTTTCTCGATGTATTAAACGTATTTTTTCTTTATTAAAATTCATACAAAATATGCGTAGTCATAATAGCTTAGCCATATGAGTCTGCGATAGTAATGGGATTATTCTATTTTGTATGCGGCTCCGCCGCTACCTTACTGACGGAGCTACAATGACTCTTCAACTTGATAAACATTTAAATCACGTTAGACGTACTAAACTAGGAATGGAACAGAACAAAATCAAACACACGAAAATTGGAACACATGCTGAAAACAATTTTACTTCAATGGACCTATGTAAACTGCTGCTGAAAGTTGAGCAAGCCACTGCAGATGTTCGAGCAAACCTTACATTTACTTTACACACAGTGTTGGAGTTCTCTCCCCAAGTACATGTTTAGATGTGCAGAGTGGCACCATGTATTAAAATATCAATAAACAAAAACACATACATTTTGGTGGTCACAATAGATAGGTGTGAATAAATATCCCTGATCACAAACGAATACTTTCAATCCTGTGTCCAAAAATAAAAATTTTTTGCATTATTTATCAAAATTACTGATCTATTCGGGTATAATATATACATGTAACACTACAGCTGTAACAGAATTGTACTGTAGTATTAAAAGATTACACATGGCTCACATGCTGCCGCTACAGGTATAACTTGCAGGCATTACTTTTCAAAAACTTACTTTGATATCTGTAAAATGCATTGCTATTAACACTGAATACAGCCATTTTCACAACCATTTTTGCATCTATCACGATTTAATAATAATAATAATAATCATGATAATGACAACAGTAGTAGTAGTAGTAGTAGTAGTAGTAGTAATATGGAACTCTGCCATAGCCGGTCCCAAGTCCCGTTGAGAAAGGAGGCAGCGGAGGAGTAACACCTCTTTAAAATTCCTTGGTACAGTGGAAGTAGCGGAAGAGGAAACCCTGCTTTTAGGGATAATATAAAATCTAGAAATAAAAATAAAAATTATCTGTTCTCGTATCGAGTGACGTTTCATCAACGTCTGGTCCCACGTCAGCGCATCTGAAATAGCTCTCTCTGACGTAGAATCTCAGATTTAAATGTGAACTGGCGCATAGCAATATCCCAACAACAACATCAAATGGGATACCCTTGATGAAAATTTCTCCAATTTGAAATACCCCATTAGATAAACTCAAACGGAAATTCTTCACCGACGAAACTGGCGCAATCGCTTCACTAAATCCTAGGGATCAAAGTGAAGGAGTGACAATATTCGTGAAGTCCTACACGTAAATTAACAAAAAAGAAATACTTCTTTGGCACACTAAACATAAATTCACTTTCGAAGACAGGTAAATTAAAAGAACTAATTTAAGTATTACACGACTAGTAATACAACTCTTGGCTCTACAAGAATCTAGATACACTAATAAGGACATTATAGAATCAGATGAATATGGGATTTTCACATCTAGGAAGAGAGCTAATTGTAAACAGGACATAAGTAAATTCGATCATAGACTCTTATTATCCAAGGGAAAGGCTCTAAGTTATTACTCTGCGATCTGCAAATAAGTCTTAAACCTTAACAAACCATGGTTTTCCAATAATTGGGGATACTAAAAGGAATCCAGGGAAAGTTGAAAGCCTCTGGGATTCAGTGGAACATGAACTATTAAAGGTTCCATTGAACAATGTTAAAAATTTTTTTAAGGTACTTCAATTTGCTGACTGGAAGAAACAGAAAGTACAGGAAAACTGTTGGAGTGTATCGAGCACGAAAAATAACAAGTACAACCAGGGAAAAATGGTTAGGAATATACAGAGGCTTCAACGTCAAATCAATGTCCACCAATTTGAAGAAACTGTCGATGAAACAGAAGACTTGGAAATTATCTAGCACAAACCTAGGAGAATTTCAGGTCTACGATGTAGCAATATCTTTTAACAGTTACAAGTATTCATGGACATGAAAGTCAGAAAGGGAGCAAATGTAAAAACAGACCACTATGTAAAAATAATAAAAATTAAATTTATTCCACAGACAAGGATCCTAAAATAAGGGCATAGGATTCATAAAATGGGGTTTGACACTCTGAAAACCAAGAGACAAGAATTTCAGGAACGGCTAAATACAGACAAGGAGATTAAAACAAAATTAGTCATAATAGTCCTTGGAATGGAACCACTAAAAAGATACAAAACGTACACATGGTGGATATGTGAAAAAGCACTACTGCCTAGAAAACAGGTATAGCACAAATGCTATTCCACAGAAAGAAGTGAAGACTTTATCGATTTTAAGCAACAAAGGTGTCGAACATCAAAAACGGTAAGGGAAGTCAAAAATGGTTCAAATGGTTCTGATCACTATGGGACTTAACTTCTGAGGTCATCAGTACCCTAGAAGTTAGAACTACTTAAACCTAACTAACCAAAGGACATCACACACATCCATGCCCCAGGCAGGATTCGAACCTGCGACCGTAGCGGTCGCGTGGTTCCAGACTGTAGCGCCTAGAACCGCTCGTCCACGCCGGCCGGCTAAGGGCAGTCGAAAGGAAGTATGACAAGAAGCAGCTATCACTAACGAAGAAGACTTCCGAAGGAGAAATCAAAAACTTGTATAAAAATTTTAAGCAAAGCCTCCAAACTTACAAGCAAACTCACTTGTGCTTCAAAAATGAAGTTGTAAAATTAGCCCTAAACAACCAAAATAGCTGTGAATATTAGCAAGCTATTACAATAAGTTGTTACTTGAGAGGAGCCATGAGCAAAATATTTAAATCAGAATCTGAGATACACTTACGCAAACTCAGAACCTCCATCATGCTTGAAATCGAAATGTCATTAAAAAATCTGAAGAACGATAAGGCCCCCACGGAAGATTCAATAACTGCTGAAATGTAAAACATTGCAGGTGCTGGAATACTTGGAAAGCTACATGAAGTCTTCGCAAAATCCTGGGAAACAGAAGCTGTAGTAGAAGATTGGAAATCAGCATAAACAAGCCCAATCCACAAAATAGAATATAAAGTTGACCCCAACAGTTATATAGGAATTTCCCTCCTTCCAGTAACTTTCAATTTTCTTTCAAAGCATTACAAAACAGGCTGGAAAGCCAACTGGATCAGTGATTAGGAGAGTAGCAAGGGGATTTAGGAAAGGACGATCCCGTGTTGAACAAATTTGAAATCTGAAATTATTAATCACGTATAGAAGAATGACAGACAAAAGCATTTATATTACATTTACAGACTTCAAAAAAGCATATGATCCTATTAACAGGGAAACAGTATTAACCACATTAAAAAGTTTGGAGCTAACAACGAAACAGGGGCAACCGTAAAGGACACACTAATAAATACAAACTTCTGGATCAAAAGTGATGTAACAAGAGGAGAAGGATTGTCCCCACTGTTTCTCAGTTGTGTACTAGACTAGGTAATCAGAGAATGAAGGAAAAGAACAAAAGAAGAACGATTTAAGAAAATAATGATTTGGAGAATGTGGGACAATCTGAGAAGCGATTGTCTGGCTTTTGCAGATGATCTTACCATCTATCATGAATCTATAGTAGACGAATCTATAGAAGATGCAACAATGTAGATAAATGTTCTACAAGAGACAGCTTGAAAAATAAGCCTAAGTATATCTTTTTTTCTTTTTTAAAAAAAGAGAGAGAGACAGAGAATATTACAAACGCGAAGCAGTACATGGAAACTGGTAGTGGAAGAATAAAAAAGGCTACAAAATATAAATATTTGGGTGAAATAATACAACTAAATGATATGGACAATGAAACTAATTTAGCCGGAGCAAGGAAAAGGGAAGGGGATTTAAATTTTTTTTTATTTCCATAATTCCAAAACGTCGGCGCTAACATTGGACCAGTATGACTTTACACTTCAGAATGCCTTTCTTTGTAGACAGCCAACAATTAGGCGAAATAGAAAAGAAGGAAAGTAATCAGGAAAGTCTTGGGAACAAAACACGACAATGTGAAAGTGAAATTAAGAAGTAATGAAGAAGTTTATGAAGGAATACAACGAATATTAGACAAAATGAGGAAGAGAATGTTTGTATTCTAAGGCAACCTAAAAGGGCTAGATGAAAAAAAAATAAAAAAAAGGATTCTTAAGTTTTCCAACAAAAACCCAGACACATCAATGACGAGGGCCAAAGATGCTGAAACAGACCAGAGGGCCATGAAAATAGGGGAGAAATAAATATTCAGAGCAAAAGTAAACAGTTTCAAGGGTTTCCTGGAGAAAACAAAGAAAAAGACAGGTGCAATATAGGTATACGAAAGAAGAGAAAAACATAGGAAAAATATGAAAACCTACTGGAATGATAAAAAAGGAAAAAAAGAAAGAAGAGACAAGTTATTTAATTGGATTCTCAGTAGGCCAAACCAATTAAAAGTATAGTTATGTAGAGTTATATCCCTTTAAAACAATAATCCAAGGAAATGTACAGGAGGTGGACAAAAATATGGAAACACCAAAAACACATTACCATGCATAATAGGATATGGGAACCTCGCAGACATACAAAAAAGCTTCCAGTCATCTCGTAATGCCTATATCTAAGTTCTGTATGGATCCTCGAGGCAACTTTCTACCACTCTTCCTGCAAATTAGTGGGAAGTGCACGTAACGATGATATCGAAATCTGGTGGATGTGATGGCCACGGGAGGTACGAGACTTCATTCTTGTGCTCAAAAATCAAGTCCTGGACAGTGAGAGCTGCGCGAAAACGGATCCTGTCATCTTGGAACACAGTATCACCACTGGGGAACAAATATCGTACCATTGGATGGAATTGATCAGTCAAACTGGTCACATAATCCTTGGCATTAATGCGACCTTGCAGAGGAACCATGTGGGCCATGGAATATCACTACATGTCCGCCCAAATCGTCACCGAACTCCTACCATGTTCAACTCTTGGATACAGTGTGAAACTAATGACGTTCTTCAATTTCTCCGTAGCCCAGGTTTTAAGGTTTCGACACCACGTTTTCCTTTTATGGGCATTTTCATCATTTATAAGTGGTTTTGGAATTCTAGCTCACCCTGAAAGTCCTTGTATATGGAGCTCCTTTCGTGCTGTTTGGATACTGACAGGGTTCGAAAGAGCCATATTCACTTCTGCAGTGACTTTTGCAACTTTCGTCCTCTTATTTTTCTTCACAAATATCTTTAATGATCACCTATCACGATCACATAAGTCACAATTTGCGTCGCGTTGTCCTTTGCAGCTGAAGTTTCATCGCTTCCCCTGTATGCATTATAAATTTTTGATATGGTGCCTCTTGGAACACCTAGCACCTCAGTTCCACTGGTTACGGAAGCACCCAAAATACTAACAGCAACAGCCCCGACTGTCAACTCCACAGAACACTATTCTAAACACGACTGACGGTTGCAAGATACTGAGGACACTGCGCAAGAGCCGCTCATGGTGAAATACAACAGCACACCGTACACAATTGGCTAGCGTCTACATTTATGTTCAAGCATGCATTTCTCGCAATGTTTCCATATTTTGGTCCAATCCCCTGTGGTAACATGCAATGTTGGAAATTAAACACATGTTTCAACTTTTTAAGAAACAATATTAATTTTATTTCTCTCATTTATACAAACTAATTAATACATGGTTATTATCTTTCATCAGAATCATTCGCCACATGATAATATTTAGCAAATAATTGTCTTTTGTACACGATAAATTCTGCGTTTATATGATCATGACCACATGCAACAATGCAGTCATCCGGTTCACCACCCGACTTCACGTCGCGTTATACATTCTACCACGTTACTGTACCCTTTTTTTACACTAACAGTTAACTGGCATATTCACTCTCTGGCAAAACACACAGTATCATATACACTTTGCGTTTTTTTAAAACACATTGCTTTTGTAATCATATACTATACGTCGTCTCACGATCCCATAGGTTTAGTGCTGTACCACTCTACATAGTTACTACTGAGGTGGTAACACGACCGCTGCTGCTGCTGGTGTTAACGTCTCTGCTGAAGAACACGTTGATGTCCACTTCGTTTGGGCCGTATTCTGTGGTGAGTTGACTTCTGATGTATGATTATTTTTCACATAAGCGCATCCACTCCATCTAACTGAGCTCAGTATTTCTGTTCCAACTAGATCAATTACGGCGGCAGTCTCGAGGTCTGGTGGTATTCCAACACTGAAGTGTTTCGATCCATAATCAGTCAAATAAAACATAATTTCGAACAACAACATCACTTCGACGGCTAGGTGAACCAATGGATTTATATACACACGACCAATCCCCACATCAGTTTCTTTCTACCACTCATGATAGTCCACGACAATCTGGACTGGCGAAGAAGGCTATGACGCCGAAACAAGTTGCTCCAGGGATGTTAAGTTCGGGCTTGCTCATTCCTGTAGGTATAGGATGATGGGATGGGGTTGGATGAGTTTAAAGCAGTCGATAGTGGGTGAACAAATTGGACGGAGTTATGGGGAGCGTTACTATTCTGAATTTTCTGGATGATGGTCCCGTCTCCAGAAAAAAAAGTCATACTCTAAAATTAGAACTGAATGTAGGTCATGAACCGTTTTTGGAAGCACGTGCTCTGAAAATAACAATAATAATAAAGCAGGTGAGACTTATTTCGATTATCGCAAGGAAAGATGTTCTACTGTACGTATTTTTTAATGTGTTACATAGTCAGCACTTGGACCTGTGGTCCAGATGTCCACATAGTACGCATTTTATAGCGGGATTATTTCACCCGCAAACCAATGTTTCTTATGTGGGATCACAATCATGAGAAACTTTGCAAATAGATTGGGGTTCTGTAAGGCTGCTGTCAGGGTACAAAAGATGTGTCACTTTAATACAAATACACTTCTCAATTTCATACACGTTTAGGCGTACTGAGGTGAAGAAAAAGGTATGTGCACAAAAAATTACGTAGACTGCTTATCGTAATATGCGAAGGCTAGTCTCAGATGGTGGAGTTTTCTGCGAGAAGGTAATAACGCCAGAAGACTGGAGCGAATTACAGAGGATTTATGACTCGTGCAGAGGGAGCTCGTCTCAAGTAAATGTAACATATTGTGTATACATAGGAGAAGAGATCCCTTACCAAACAATTACACCATCGCTCGACAGAGCAACAACTGTAAAAATTACTGGAAAAATCGTCCGGTGCGATCTACAGTGCAATGAATATACAGTACAAAAGATAAGTGAATGGAAAGCATTGCTACAAGAGAGGTGCATTACATAGTGAAGATGTCTACTGTTAAAAAATCTTAGAAACTACGTTCCGTATAGATTTTCATCCTCCCACAAATGTCTCGCGAAACAACAGTGATGATAAATTAGTGCTAATACAGAGGTTTCCCTGCAAATGGGTTTATGTACCCTCCACCACAAACATTAAGGCGGTATGCGTGTGTTATGCATCGATAAGGGACAGTCAAATGAAAATGAGACAGATGGAAAAAAACTGTACGCTTTTTCAAAAGAAATTGGCATAAATGTTAAAACATGTATCCCCTTGTGATACAAGGTGGTAAATGCCTTCATGGAAAAATGTTTGCGGGTGCCTCCATATTGACAAGTGTATTTCGAGTACGCTGCAGAAGTTTTGCTGGGTAGCCCTTATACATCCTCCACCCTGTCCTGATCTCTCCCGTCAAGTGATCTCCTTATTTCTGTGCTCTGAAGAAAGGCACTCTTACCTGTTGAATTGCTTTAGTTGTACACCTGCGTAAAATTATACACTACTGGCCATTAAAATTGCTACACCACGAACATGACGTGCTACAGACGCGAAATTTAACCGACAGAAAGAAGATGCTGTGATATGCAAACGATTAGCTTTTCAGAAAATTCACACAAGGTTGGCGCCGGTGGCGACACCTACAACGTGCCTACATGAGGAAAGTTTCCAACCGATTTCTCATACACAAACAGCAGTTGACCGGCGTTGCCTGGTGAAACGTTGTTGTGATGCCTCGTGCAAGGAGGAGAAATGCGTACCATCACGTTTCCGACTTTGATAAAGGTCGGAATGTAGCCTACCGCGATTGCGATTTATCGTATCGCGACATTGTTGCTCGCGTTGGTCGAGATCCAATGACTGTTAGCAGAATTAGGAATCGGTGGGTTCAGGAGGGTAATACGGAACTCCCTGCTGGATCCCAAAGGCCTCGTATCACTAGCAGTCGAGATGACAGGCATCTTATCCTCATGGCTGTAACGGATCGTGCAGCCACGTCTCCATCCCTGAGTCAACAGATGGGGACGTTTGCAAGACAACAACCATCTGCACGAACAGTTCGACGACGTTTTCAGTAGCATGGATTATCAGCTCGGAGACCATGGCTGCGGTTACCCTTGACGCTGCATCACAGACAGAAGCCCCTGCGATGGTGTACTCAACGACGAATCAGGGTGCACGAATGGCAAAACATTTTTTCGGATGAATCCGGGTTCTGTTTACAGCATCATGATGGTCGCATCCGTGTTTTGCGACATCGTGGTAAACGCACTTTGGAAGCGTGTACTCGTCATCGCCATACTGGCGTATCACCCAGCGTGATGGTGTGGGGTGCCATTGGGTACACGTTTCGGTCACCTCTTGTTCGCATTGACGGTACTTTGAACAGTGGACGTTATATTTCACATGTGTTACGACCCGTGGCTCTACCATACATTCGATCCCTGCGAAACCCTACATTTCAGCAGGATAATTCACGACCGCATGTTGCAGGTCCTGTACGGGCCGTTTTGGATAGAGAAAATGTTAGACTGCTGCCCTGGCCAGCACATTCACGAGATTTCTCACCAATTGAAAGCTTCTGGTCAATGGTGGCCGAGCAACTGGCTCGCCACAATATGCCAGTCACTACTCCTGATGAACTGTGGTATCGTGTTGAAGCTGCATGGGCAGCTGTACCTGTACACGCCATCCAAGTTCTGTTTGACTCAATGCCCAGGCGTATGAAGGCCGTTATTACGGCCAGAGGTGGTTGTTCTGGGTACTGATTTCTCAGGATCTATGCACCCAAATTGCGTGAAAATGTAATCACATGTCAGTTCTAGTATAATATACTTGTCCAATGAATACCCGTTTATCATCTGCATTTCTTCTTGGTGTAGCAATTTTAATGGCCAGTAGTGTAGTTCCGAAGGCAACAGCGAGCATTTTTTCGTGAAGGCAATGATCCTCTTGTCTCACAATGGGACTCATTTATCAACAGTCATGGCGGTTACTTTAGAAATAATGAACAGTTTAAATACCTTTTTTCCCATCTTCATCTTTCGATCTTTCATCTACAAGTATTTAACAATCTAAAAATCACGTAAAAACAGTCTCGTTTGCGTTTTCAGATTTTTTATTTGTTAGCAACCGTTTTCGGCCCCGCAGTGGCAGCTCTACTTCTATGGATCTCGCTCCGTCTGCCGCCACCAGCCACCATAACGGCCGTGAAAAACTCGAAGATGGTCTGAGGAAAGGGCCAAAAATGTTTGCTTACAAATAAAAAAAATCTGAAAATGCGGACGAGAGTGTTTTTATCTTATTTTTAGCATCTTATACCGATCGCTCCGCTCTAATCACGTTATACTTTCTAAAATTTTATTTAACACTCATCTGTGTTGTTCTTTGTGAGGAATGGTATCAAGAGAAACTACTAATTCTCCTAGACGGGAATAGCAGTGTGAATTATATAGGCAGAGAATACTACACTACACTTACTCGAAAAAAAGCTCTTGATATTTTGGTAAACATTTTTGGAAAGCAGTGATCAATTAATTGTTATATTTTGATTAAAGTTCAGTCTTTATCACGTCATGTATGTTTTAATGATACAGGTAACTATCTTTCTTACATGAAATCACACGGAAGTTCCTGCAAACAATATTGATATTGCATGGCGCTACCGCTGATTCAGTCTACGCTGCGGAACAGAGTTAAAGGATCACTTTTTCGAAACTCTGTAATTCCCACTTACTGCGACGCTTAAGTTGGAAATTTTGCTCACCACTCCCCTGTAATGGTGCAAATGCGTGGTAGCCAGTGGCGTAATCCTCGGCCACAACTCAGAAGTTCATGAGACGTGTAATGAGGGTTTATGATATCACACTGCCACCACACTTCATCACAATTCTGTCTAGTGCCACAGTGGACATGTGACACGATGGGACGGTCATCACAGCCCCTCTTACCCACATTCCGTGCGGTTCTAGGCGCTGCAGTCTGGAACCGCGAGACCGCTACGGTCGCAGGTTCGAATCCTGCCTCGGGCATGGATGTGTGTGATGTCCTTAGGTTAGTTAGGTTTAAGTAGTTCTAAGTTCTAGGGGACTAATGACCTCAGAAGTTGAGTCCCATAGTGCTCAGAGCCATTTGAACCATTTTTTGCCCACATTGTGCCCCTTCTGCCAACACCTTTGCGATAAAGGTTGAAACCAAAATGCATGGCATTGAAATAAAGGGGCTTTCTTATGAATGGCCTAGCAAAACATTCCAGACACACCTTTGCTCACAATCGGCACGAAAAGTCTCAGGGTACTGCAGAAAGGACGTCAATGAAACGACTCCTTTCTCTGGGGCGTTAATTCTCACATATTTAGAGGTCGATAAACGACAGTTCGCAGTGCGAGGAGCAACAGGAATACGTTCTTGACGACTTTTGACACAGATAACACCTTTGGCTGATTCAGCCCTTCTCTTCGAATACTACTAGGGCAGAATTCCCATTAATCACGATCTGACTTTTATGGAGTGCAGCGCGACCGCAATTTTTGCTCTCGGGTACAGGTTGTAATCACTAGGGACCTTTCAGCACTATGCAAGGAAGTTTGAACGTGCTCCAAAGCATCAAACTGCGCTTATGCTTTTTCGTCCCTCCTAATTCGCCTCCTCCTGAGTCGTGACGACGGAAAGGTGGAGCATCGACACATGAGTGAATAAAACGACAATGGGTCCTTCTAAAATCCCCCAACTTCAGCAAAACCCTCACTACCAATCACACGCCTTTGTTGATCACATTAAAATGTACCTGTACAGACAGGACCTGTGACCAGAGTCCCAGACGCCTGCAGGCAGGTTAAGCTTCTGCTTTTTCTCTGCTCTTGCGGCTGATAGTAGGCCATCCGAAGTCGGAGGATGTCGAAGGGGTTGACGGTCTGCAAGCACCGGACTTGGTCACATGTTCCGTCTGTGCAGGTTCATTTTTAAATTTGTCAATAAATGTGGGTGGGTACTACCAAGGGTTTTGGCGATTTGGGGTTCTTAGAGGGACCCTTTGCCGTTTTATTCATGCATGTGTCGATGTAGCATACCCTGTGATCACGCAACAAGAGGACACAAAATAGTATCACTGAAAAAGCATTAGCTGTTGTGACTGACAATTCGCATTTTTTACAAACAAAACTTTTATTGATGTAAGTTCACAAGGTCGATGACTGAACATACAAACGAAAGGTAACAATAATTGAGGCAAACAAAAGTTCACTTCTAATTTTCCACAAAGGTTCGTGGTAACACACTCACACACTAGTAACAGTCCAATTCCGAGACGAAGACGTAATCTTCGACGGTCGCAGCACACGAGGTCGGCATCCGGCGCGAACTGAACTTCGGGCCTGGTTCTAGCCCCTAAATAGCTGTCTCCAGCCAATCAGGTTTCGGAGTAGTGATACTTCCTGCAGGCCGTGGCTCGAGCTCCCCCTGCAGGAAGTAGTACTCGGAGTGTCTGTAAATAGCCTTGTATATAAATAGCCGGTGTTTACCTGGTACTTTTGGGTAAGCCTTAGGCTTAGACAACCTCGTCCTCTGTGGTGTTATATGGGTTGCCGGACCTCAGGGGCTACCTTGGCTCCGATATAACATTAGCACACTTTGATGCTTCGACGCAAGTTCAAATTTCGTCGAATGATTTTCAACGGTCCCTAGTAGTTCCATCCTGTGCACAAGAGCGAAAACTGCTGTCGCGCTGCGGTCCGAATGGGTGCAATCTCGTTCGATGGGGATGTACTTAGAGAAGGATTGATACGCCCGAGGGTGTCAGCAGTATCAAAGGTTGTAAAGAACGTCTTCCTGTCACTCAGCGCACTGGAACTGTCGTTCTCGACAGCGAAACGTGACGGAATCGACTCCCCAATAAAAGGCATAGTTTCACTGACGACTTTTGTGCCACCCTCTGCGGTCTTTTACTTGCTGACTGTAAGCGATGTTATGCCTGGAATGTTTTCCTCGGTCAGTCGTAAGAAAACCGCGTGATTTCAACCGCAACGGTTCTGACTCCCATCGCAGAGGCTTCAAAAAAAGAGATGAAATGTAAGAGGGGCTGTGACGATGTTCCCATTGTGTGACACGTCCACGGTGGCAGTGGGCAGAATTGTGGTGAAATTTAGTGCTAGTGTGACATCATTTACCCACCTTACACGTCACATGACTTTCTGAGCTGTGGCCTTTTTTCCGCATGTGTCGACGTGTTGATGTTTCAAACGTCGCTGAGTCTGATGGTGGCGTCGCAGTGCTCCACCATTTTGTACCATTACAGAGGAACTTTGTATGCACCTTAGAGCCAAATTTCCCACTTCAGTGTCGCAATGGATGGGAATTTCGGGGTTCCGAAAAAGTGATTCTTCAATTATACTGTGCAATGTATATGGGCCCTCGGATGGTGATCTTGAAAAGGAATAAAAATTGGCCAGATGGGTAACATTGAAACTGGTAGTTGGCATGATCTGAAGATGTCTGTGACGCTATAGGACTTCAGCTGCGTGTCTGCAATTTACAGGAATTTCGAAGAGCACTTGATTTCACACGTCTCTTGAAACCTACGAATGGTTTGCGTCATGCAGAATGTGTACTGTATTGTGTGCAATATTTGGATCAACACGCACTGGAGCAGATCTTAGAATTTGTATTCCATGCGGTATCAGGGATCTAAACACGATGTTTTAATGTCCCTGTTAATACGAATCGATCTGAAACTTTTCTATCGAATAGACACTTAAACTTTCGGTTTAAAATTCGTAACGGGGAGAAAACCAGCGCTTTCTGTCGACACTCGAAATCACGTTAAAGACGCATTTGTTTCGATCTACTCCAGCTGCACAATGCAAGAACGACAGCAAGGAAAATGTGTTTGATGACTCTTGGAACGGCGTGGTAAGTCATGAGATATGGTGGCTATAGTGCTAATACCCAGGTCCGTGTGACGTGTTTCGGGAAATGAATCAAACTTCCAAGTGCGTTTTTCGTGTATCATTACAGTGATTTATAGATGCACTTACAAATGCAGTATACACTGGAAATAATCAAGAACTTGCATCGTGCCCGCTAATATTACGTGTGTGCCCTTCAATAGCAGTTCATGCATGCAAGCGAGGATTGATCTAATAGATGTTTCAATTCTGGCAGAGACGGTGGTGGCAGTGGGCATGTGGCGGATCTGAGAGGAGCTGGTAGTCCTCTATCAGACGGTGTTTTAGAACGGTTGAGGGAAACGTGATAGCAGCGTTTTGGAGTGTGTAATTGGTCGAAAGTTAAATAAGGCATCTCTAATTGTCCAAATAAATAAATTCAGCAGTCCAGCAATATTTCAGTGTAATTAATTAGAATACACTGAAATTTTGGTTAAAAATGAATTCCACACTTCCACAAAGGTATTTATAGGTAGCAAGAGTGTACTAAAAGAACACCAACAATCCCTCAGTGTAATTCAGCGGTGTCTTATGGTGGTGCACACCCACACACAGTGCCTGGTTTGATCCTTCGGTTCTTTGACTTTAGGGAAGCAGTACTAAATGAAAATGACAATGTACATAGCAAACATTTTTTAAGAAAATATTAAAGTGGAAAATAAAGGAACCTTTAATAAATTATGGTGACACTGTGTACTAGGTTGACGGGGTGGCAAACCAGTTAGAGCTTGATCGATGACCCTTTGACCATAGGGGAGGGGCGGTAAATGGTGTTGGCAATGTACCTAGGTCACCTCTTGGAAAATCACTGAAGTGACAACATTTAACCATCAGAGTGATGAAGTACAGCTTCATAACTTGAGAAATCTGTCGAGCCATAAATGGGTGATCAGTTATAGCGACATGGTACATGGTAACTGGACAGTAAATTTCTGTAAATTTACCTCTTGTTGTGACATTTCCACAATATGTACTGGAGAGCAGCGGGTACTGGTGAAGTGAGACGGCCAGTGCCATAGGGAATGGCACGAGGTCGCGCTAATATGAGAGGTGTGAAGAGTACAGAAGTTTTCCTGTTTTGCGTGGAAGTTGGGGCAGGTGAAAGGGATACACTGCACGCACACTGTGGCTCAGTCAGTCACCGACGGCTGGCAGCTGCAGGGTACACATGCTCTGGTGGCTGGTGGGCGTGCGATCTTATGCCTGGTGTTTTATAAGAAAACACGACTTTTGTAAGAGCGCCCTTTCTTCCTAATCATACCCCATAGGGTAAATGGTAAAGTGTACACGTGTATCATGTGATAAGGACTGTAGTTGTCCTGAGAAATGCTTGTTAAACAGTGTATGTGAGCTACAGTGTAAAAAGTCTCCCCTATTCTGATAACACTCAGAAAATGTTATTGGAACTTCAGCTGTGCTTATAAATCAATCTAGCCAAAAAATCTTGACCTTGGAACTTTTGCACTATCTAACCATCTTGATATGTAAATTAGACTTAGTTTGGATTACTCTGACAACCATCCAAACTGCACATGCATCCCCAACCAGTAGGCTAATGAACCTTTGATTTTCCTGACTTTTAAGCCATCTAACTGACTTGGAGGAGGGTGGGAAAGGAAGAGTGGGAGCAAGAGGTTTAACTTCACCTTAGTGCATGTGTGGCAACAGTGCAAAGTCCGCTGGAACTGGCTGTGCTCCATTACAGTTGTTGGTATGATTACTTGTTCTACAGAACTCAATACAGAGTGCTTTGCCAAAATTTTGGGAGAGTCCACTTCAATACATGTTTCTAAAACATCATTAGCAATCTCTTGTGTTGCTTTCTATCTAAGGACATTCATTACAACACTTCTATTTATCTGCCAAAAGTACTGATTCAGCTCGATTAGTGTTAAATCGTAAGTAAGTAACATATATAAGGAATAGTAGCGTATCCTTAATTTGACCCTGTGGGATTCTCTTTGTGTTTTATCTCCAGTTACTAAAATTTTTTATTCCAACAAAACTATTTGAATTATTCAATAAAACTTTTTCAATTCAGTTTCTTAAGTACGTTGCAAACCATTTACTCGTAAAATCATTAATTCCGTAAAACTTAAGTTTATCTAAGATGATAACATTTTTCCACAATTAAACTCCTTGGAAAAACCACAAACATACCAACTGTCGATACATTACTCTTTAAGGCTTGTAATACTAAACGACAGGATGTGTAAATAACATTCTCGTTTGAGGAATTCTTCTGCGATAGAAATCGTGATTTGCTACGAAAATTTCTTCTAATTAATTGTGAGACTATGCTTTCTAATGTTTCGAGCAAAGACTACAGCAACGTACTTGGACGATAGTTATTCAATCTTCCTTGTCAGCTGTATTATAAAGAGGATCAAATCGCTTAGGACATTTATTTCTTAAACTGGTAGAACTTTCCGGAAATCTGTTGGGAAGTCCGTCAACAGTGTAGGAGCTTTTGATTTTGAGAACTTTTATAATACTGTTGATTTTAGTAAAGGATGCTGGTGCTACTTCTAGTTGCTTAAAAGTTTGTGAAGTGACTTTTTAATATAAACTCTTGCTTGTTTAACTGAACCACATAACTTTATTTTGCTACCACATTTAGAATATAGTTGCTGAAAGTACTCACAGGTTGTGAATTATCCGCCACATCGTTGTCATTCATCTTGAGCACTAAGTGGTTGTCCAGTCTCCCGTTTCACAAAATCCCATGTAATTTTGTGCTTATCTGCATTATTAATTAATTTCATGATGTGCATATTTCTAAACATTTTAATGACTTGCTTTAAAATATTGCAATGTGTTTTTTAGAATGCAGGTAACGTTGGATCTTGACTTTTTCTGTCCATTATTTAAATTTCTCTTTTTTTCTTACACATGTAAATCCCTTTAGTTCTCCATTGTTTAGTTGCTTTTTTATGGACTTTACGGATAAGTTTTTAGGAAAGATACTTTGAAACAGTAACTCAATTGTACTAAGGAATGTATAGAACTTTATATTGGTACATCTTTCCAGAAATACCACATCACATACTTAATCCTTTAACTTACTCTTAAAACATGATGCCCTGGTATCATTGTTAAGTCTCACTGATTTCTATGAACATGCTTCGGTGCTACAGTGCTAAATTCCTTCTCCATTAATTATATATCAGAATCAGGTAGTAGATTTACATTAGCGTACGTACAAATTATTTCAGAACACACACAGGCTATGAAATGTTATAAATCGGGTTCCTGCTATCTTGATCCCCACGACTTGGGGAATTCACTTCTGAAATCATATTGGCACATATAATGATTTCTGCTCCTTTTTCCTGGTGGAATCTTTTAAGAAATCTGTTTTGAAATGTAGACAAACTACTGTTTTTCATATCTGGCAGGTATTTCCATAATTAATATAAATTTCTCATAAATAGCAGAAACTTTCCTAGAGGCAGTTGCAGACTGTTATGATTGCAAGAGAAGTATTCTGCAGTAACAATTCGTAAGTAAGTGCTTCTAGGTTCTGATCCACACAAAAACCGCTTGCTTCGATGTTTCTGACTTTGTGTTCATATGTTACATATGTTTCAATTCCTCCTTTTTTTCTTCTTAACTGTACACGAAAATGACACTACTCTCTAATCACCGATATCTAATGTCTCTATTCTTGTAGTTCCATTGTTTTCAGAGAGTCACAGGACATCTATTAATTTAGAATTTTCCACATCGTCTAGAAATACGTCATATTCATCTATTTTGTTTTCCAGTCCCCTTATTCTCCGATGAAGCAAACTAACCTTATTTTTCTAGAATCAGTGACATCTATTAATTCCCCGCTACGTTATAATTTCTTTCAAGACTGTCTGACTATAACTTGATTCGAATCCAAAAAAAGTGGGGCTCTGATTCCAGTAATCGCAGGGATTTTGCCTTGTGTAGTTGTGCTCACCTCCCCTTACACTTTCTGCAAACTCTCAGCTAATCTGCTATTCTCCCTCCTATTGTATTCAAATTGAAGACACTATCACGTCTCAGTAAATCCTATGTAAGGAGGTTGTTAGCTTTCTTGATGATCGAATCTAAGAAGAATGATGTGCATGCAAGACTTTTGGCATTTTAATAGCCCATAGAATGACCCGTCTCATTGTAGGGTTCGCGTGCAGCTGAGTTGTTGGTTTCCAGCAGGCGAGTGAGATGTCGATACTCCACACATCGTTCTTGAACGGTTAATATCGTTTATTCAACATATGAAAATTCATATCCACCCTAGATCTTACGCACACCTTTCTCTTGAAGTATCGAACTATCCTTGCTGAATAAGAGATAACTTTCACTATGTGTTTGCATACGATTTGACTGAATTTGGAAGACAGACTCCAGACATGTAACAGGAAGGCTACCTTTTCTACACTACCTCTTAAATTGGAACCTTCACTTTCTATTTCTTTTTTCTCTGCCTCGTGATGACTGGGTGCTAGTTAGGTTTAAGTAGTTCTAAGTTCTAGGGGACTTATGACCATAAATGTTAAGTCCCATAGTGCTCAGAGCAATTTGAACAATTTTTTTTTCTATTTCTTCTGCAATGCTTTACGGATTTTTAGTGGGGGCATGGTCTTCAGATACTCTCTTCAGATGAGCGGGTGTTCCGAATTGGTGGTCCTTACCAGCAGTAATGTGTAGCCTGTGTAGAAATTTCTTGAAGACGTTAACAGCCTTTGAAGCATGATCACACGTGCACCTTGCTAGTAGAAATCCGTGGCAGACAGATTTTGGTCTGCGGTCGACAGAATGTACCATAGTGAATTTGGTTATCTTCTACTGTTCTCAAGAAATTTTCCAGTTATGCAGAGCTCACGGCTCGTACCTTCACACTTACCGGATAACTGCACATTGTCATCAGCATACATCTACACTAGATGTTCAAGGTTGTTTGTTCTACACTTACTGTTACTTGACTTATTTCGTTAGTTTGTTAGTGAACATCTGAAATGTAATTCGGCTTACTAGATCTTCGTGTTCAGCCCCTGTGTTCAGTGGGATTTCACCTATGTAGTTACGGGTTAATTTTAGTATCGTTGAATGCTCAGTACAAATACTCTTCATAAAGGTCATCGTAATTAGTCACATCGTGGTCCCATAATGACTCATATACACATTGGTAAAATTTGGTGTATCGTATACAGTGGCAGTCTCGACACACAATTCTCTCTCATAATTACACGTAGAATGGAAATATTCACCATTACACTACCAATGAAACGAAACATTCGTTCAGCTCATTGGCAGGGTTTCACTGAAATTTCGTGAATTAATGTAATGTGGAACTAGATGAGAAAGGATTTTAAATCGTCTTTCTTCAGCTATGGGTAGTTTTTAATACTAGTGAGCTAACACTCCATTCATAAATTAGAGGCAGTAATTCAGAGGTGCATCAGTATAATTTTAATACGTTCACACATATAACGCTGCCATATCAGCGACAGTATGCTTCAACTTCATAGACTAGTTCTATGTTTTCTTCAAAGGTGACTGGGCTGTAGTTGTTGTCACAGCTTCAGAGTTTCCCTCGATATTGTATGGTATGTCTGCACGTTGATTGTCTCCTGAAGAATTGTGCATCTAGTTGCACCAAAGATAACTGACATCCGTCCGCCGATGTGTTTCCTTTCTTAGCCGTTCAATATCTCTTCAGTAAGTTTGTCCAACACTTTCGCAAAGGTATGACGTTGTATGGAACATGCATTTCCATTATCCTCTCCCGGTTCTAGAGACCTCGTCGTTGCCAGAGCTTTAAGCCTTAATCTTCCTTTCTTTCTTCATCTGTAGGTCGTATTTTGTATTTGTCCTCTTGTGTCTGCACAATACATTCCTGCCACAAGTTTTAATTCGCCTTTTCGTCGGTACTGTGATGATGCACTCGTCTCATATGGTAAACGAACGGATGTCGTCATCCTTGTGTACCTATGATAGTCAGGCCACATGTCTAGAAAGCGTCTGGCTTCAGCTTAGCTATGTTCTCAGATGGTGGCTAAGAATTTCGTTATTTGATGATTGTGTATACAAACGCCTCTATCGCCTTCTAGATCGTCACACTGTGTGTCAGTACCCATGTGGGTTGTCTGTCGTGTTTTCATTTAGGGAATCTTCTCGTGGACCTTATGAATAAAACTCCTGATCAACCCACGATTTCTTGAAGTTCAGTGGTATTGACGTTTAGTATAACTTTACAGTAATCACATTAAAACATTCTGATTTTCTAAGTACTGAGAAAAGATATTGCTGCCGGCCGTCGTCAATTAATTAAGATTGTTTCATGTGACTCAGACATATGTGAACCGAGATTTCCAATGTAACTTTACTACTTATTTCCTACTCAGTTATCTCTCCAAGTCTGGCCCGTTATCATGAAAACTCACTGTATCGTATTATCGATTCTGTTTGAATTTAACAGTAGGTATAAAAGTCGATCTATGTTACGATAAGCGTAGCCAGTGTATCATCTATGGTTCCGTCGTTTCTGTGATAAAAATTTCATCCTTCACTGAAATTTTTATAGCATCTATATTATTCAGATTTTTTCCCGCTCGTTCCAATACTGGTTGTAGACTAATAAGCAATTCAATTAGAGGCAGACAGCGCTGAATCGCTGTAGTTTGTAGTACACAAGACGGTTAAAGTCATTCTACTGCCGCTCAGTAACCCGTCTCAACTCATAAGGAATTGTCGAAAGTGGAACAAAGCTCCGCACGTGTTACATCCCAACACTGGAACTGTGCCCAATAGGAGTCAAGATAGTGATCTGGAAATAAAGCTATCAGACTTATGTCCGTAGACTGTTCATCCGAACATTCGAAATCAATTTGGCAGCGACGGGGTGTTGTATTGGATTGTTGACAAACTGTTGTTCACAATGAAATTGTTAAGTTCACATGATCTGCTAGTTGGTATGTGTCCCATTTTCCTGAGTGGAACGAAGTTACGTATCAGATATGCGGGGGATCCCTGTTTCATCAAATTCATTTCCAGTACGAGGATACAACAGCTGGCTTCAGCTGCACAAGGCTGGTCCATTGCCATCAACATGTACCAATTTATTCCGCGACTTCAGTTCAGCTGACTAAATTATATACATCGAATACACAATAATCGTTATCCTAACAATCCCCGCCCTTTCCTTGCTAATATCTGTGCTATTTGGCAGTTTGCAGTTACCTTATATATTCATCCAGGGCGGCAGCTTCGGTAGGAAGTATTGGATGGAGTGTGTAGAACAGTCTGAGTGCTCAGCTTTGGTCCAGACTTGATTATCGAATAATCCGCTGTACTGCAACCCATATGTTACTATTCGAGTTAGCCAGAAGTGCCAAATATCGTCCGTATATGGTGGTATTTTCAGACGTTTATGGTAACGTTCCATGATGTAGTGACTGCACCACTTTGGCCATAATGTGACTCATGCATATGTTGCCAATTATTTTGCCGTCGTTAAAAGAAACATATAAAGTCGTGATGCAGCTGTCTTAACACTCATGTTTTTCTCCTAAAACAGTACGTTCAGTGCATTATTAAGTCCAATGGAAATATGCATATGTTAAGTGGAATGTTGATAGAGACACTTTGGTAACACTTTCGTAATTCTGAGAAACTAATTTTCGTTTTAAGTACTGCAGGGAATAACTGAGTCACATGAACTGAAAGATGGTTGAATATAAATCGTTGTGTTGACCTGGTTCGCAGTTGTGATCTAGGCCAGACGGTGATAAGCATTGGTGTGTAGCTGACCTGGCTGAAGAACATGATGTTGCGGCTGCGCCAGATGGTGCCCTTGGGCTTGTGTCGGAGGATGGGCAGCGTGTAGCGGTAGAACAGGTGCTCCACCAGCAGGATCACCAGCCCCAGCGCCATGCCCACGCCCAGCAGGATGAACACACCTGCGCACACACCACCTGCACGTCATCTACTGCACTAACTTACACTTCCTGCAGCTCATCACCCCGTCACACATCGTCTGTAGAATTGTCACCAGTACCTTTACCTCTCCTCTGCGAAACACCTCTGACTTCAGCTTCATGAAACAGCACCATTAATGTTGCTCATTTGTTGAATGTATGTGTATGACTTCAGGGAAAGTGAGCTCCAGTTGTTGATTCAGTAATCGAGCCCTTACGAGGAATATCTTCTCTATGACATATTTCACTGGCAAAAAGAGCGCTAGGCTAATTACTAGCTCTGTAGGCGTGCCTGAAAACCATGATGACTGACACTAACGAATAGATTATTTACACCACTGGTGACTGAGTCAATGAATAAGCAAAGAGCGTCACTGAAAATATTACAGAAATATTTACCCACACCAAAGTACGGAAAATACATTACAAAGAGGGCAAAATTATGAAAACATAAAATTTGGATGCGTAAGAGCTATCAAATACACTACACTATATTTTACTGTATATATCTTTCATAAATGTTATTGGTATCTGAACACAGAGTTTGCAAGTCTCTCAGAACTCATACTCATCGATCTGCAGTGAGGTTTTCCACTCCCCAATTTGCTTGAAACTTTGAGATATGCGTCAGTATGACAGGTGCAGGTTGAGAGGATAGCAGTGGATGCAAGGAAAGGATGTGTTGCTGGATGATGAGAAAGGACTGTAGTAAGGTTTGAAGTCACAGTATGCATAAACATCTCCCGAATTAGCATTTTTTAAACCTAGCGTAGAAGTACTCTCGTAGCAGATCTGCAATGTGATGGTTGTAGTGACTCTGGTGTCAGAGCTTAATTTATGTGATTTTCTGTTTGATTTTATTCGATTTGGAGTATGGAATGCCACAGTGATATGGGTTTGTTTTTCAGTTGTAGCGCTAACGACTAGGTCCTCCTTCTGTTAGAAGATACTGTAGAAAAAAACAATTGAGATATAATTGCATGAAAGATGACGGTAATGTCATTTGCTTTACTGCGTTCGAAGACACTTAACCAAAATATGCTGTTACCGTCTTCCAGAAGGTTCACGGAAATATGAGAATCAATTACAGTTATGAACGGATTTGTGTTTAAAATATATTGAAAATCAGTGAAGAGACCGTCATCTTATTTAAAAGATTGCCTCACAGTTTACATTAAAATGCTCTGCAAAACGCTCACTTTGTGTGCTAAGTTCTGTAATTTCAGCAATGTTCCTGAAGCTCATAACCTTATTTCTTCAATTTTTTTTATTAACCGGAACAGGTTCGCACATTGGACGGTGAATGTCCTCTTGCGTTGGAATTTCTGAGTCTTTGCCGATATTCACAACTTGTATAATTCTTACAACACCGACAGTGGTTAAGGCAATGGTCCTGGATTCAGGGCTGGTTAGGTTAAACATCCTTTTTCATGTACCCATATTATGTTGTAAATAGTGTCCCTAGGGATCACTAATTTAGTACTGGAGGGCAGCGTGGAGGGTAAAAATCGTAGAGACCAAGAGATGAGTACACTAAGCAGATTCAGAAGGACGTAGGCTGCAGTAGGTACTGGGAGATGCAGAAGCTTGCACAGGATAGAGTAGCATGGAGAGGTGCATCAAAGCAGTCTCAGGACTGAAGACCACAACAACAACAACAGTGTCCCTAAATCAATTCAAGGTAGCGATGAAAAATTTCCTCCAAAAATTCGGTGTTCATATTTTGCCCATTCCTTGCCCATTGTGAGCTTGTTGTAGGACTCTAATAATTTCATTATGATGGGACGCTAAACTCAGATCCGACGTTCTTTTCCCCAACTCGTCATAACTCTCTGTCATGGGAAAATTCACAGCCTTAGACTGAGAATGCGCAAATTACATACTCTCCGAGCCAGACTAATCTCTCAACCGTCAGTAAAAAAGTCAACGTTATTTTGCCTTTCACTTTAGAAAATTACAAAATACATCGACTCGTTTGTAGGAAACTCAAATTTGCTCTCGCGATAAGCATGACTGACACTCTGGAAATTATCTATCGACGTTCATTTGTAAGGCGTTGTCCAATCACTACCGTATCTACCATTAAGGCCACCTCGAGAAGAATTACAAAAACAATAAGAATGGAACGAAGATCATTAACCCTAGTGTACACCAGGGATATCTGACTCTGGAGTTTTCAGTTTGTTATTGTGCATGCGTCACTGCACATACATAGCCCGCTACCACCAATGTTGGATTCAGCACTTAGTGAGATTTAGTACAGGACGAATGTGCGAAGTTGTGAGACTATGTTGTTTAATTAATTTAACAGAAATACTTTTTCAAGAGTCACTGTGACCTAGGAGTACCAATTATGTCACTACTCTACCGTTGACTGTGAAGTTCATTTACGTCAAAATGGCACATAGGAATGACATTTTACCAATGGAAGATGTTATGCGGCATGCACTGTTAGAAGGACTCAACTGTGAAAGTGAGATAAGAGAGTTTCGTGATGGAAGTAATTCTGAAGCTATGGACAAAGGCGAAACTGACCAGTCTCCCTAATGTTCAGACAGCGATGAAGCAAATACAGGCGTCCACGGTAAAAATGGTTATTGGTGGAACATAGCTGTCCCTAATATAAGGGACATTCAAAAACAAACGAGCCGGAGGCATAATTACAGAAACCAGTACCTGTGTGTTAGAAGTATTGATCCTGGCTGTCGAGACACTTGTCCCACTGTGACACAAGGCGGTGAATGGCTGTCTCATAAAATTCGCGGGGCCGCGAAGATAAATGACTACACAACTTACGTGAAACTGAAGGTTTTCACACCGTGTTAATGAAATAATACCTTCTTTGGTTTCTTTCTGCGTGAATCCGCAATCTTTCCACAATGTTTCGGAAGGCACCCTCTCCTTTTCCAATTTCGCCGTCATACACGCTATGGAGTCGATAATTCTAATGCATTTCCGACAGAAGTCAATATAATTTGTGATAAAATTGTCAAAAAGACCATCCACACTCCTATTTACAAAAAGTGGACATATTTTATCACTGTCATACAATCACCAGAATTTCACGTGTTAGAGGCATTTCATAGAATCTAGTTCGTGTTAGGGTCATGTCACACTGTGTTTATGCCAGTCAGCATTTCTCACCTATTTTTCCTGATGTCCATTCTTAAGCCTGATATTAATTTTTTTAGTTCGTATTTTATATTCGGAACCATAGAGATAGACTTCCTGAACTGGACAGAAACTTTGCACAGTTATCATATCAAACAGAATGAAAAGAAGAATCAAGAATTACATGCAGCGAAAACGATGAGGATCAGATTTGTCGTTTTTAATAGTGATTTTACATCAAAATATTCCTTATTTGATAGAACTTTCGTAGGGAGATAAGGGCTTAACACTTCGCCGACGACTGTTTCAATAGAGATGGAGTAAAGTCTTTGATCGGGTTAGGGAAGGGAAGAGAATAAGCAGTGTCCTGGTTTCGTGGCATTCACCTTAATAGATTTAAAGAGACGACGGTAAATCTGAATCTGGATGTCCGAAGGAAAATGTGAACCGCCACGCCTCCAGAATGTGAGTCCAATACCATAACCATATATGTGAAACAATATTACGTTTTAAACAAGATTCTTTATCTAGGTTAAATGATAGCTGTTCTGTTAATGGTTAGAAATATGGTAGAATTCTTCAGGAACAAATCAATTTCTTGACATCATTTTACTAACGAAAGTTATTGGCTACCTGTATTCAAATACACTGTTCAACCAACGCAAAAGCCAGCTGCACTCGGAAGTAACTGATTTGATTGTTCCCATAACAAACCAATTATGTGTATTAACGTAATATCCAAGTTTTCAGGGATGGTCTGATCTTTGAAGCGGGGAGTTTGAGGAATCATGTGGGAAAATTCGGCAGATTTGTCAGTGTCTTTTGTTTGTCCTGTATCGAAATTTTTTCACGAGATTTTCCGATTCCTTCTGATTTCTCGTACTTTTTTGTGTTAAATATTGAGACGTCTGGTACTACGACGCAGTCTGGTAGATAATAGCTTACCTTTAGTAACACTAAAAAGAAGTTTGAGTATGGAATATTGAGCAGTTATACTTAATTAAAAACATGTAATCATGGAAGTCAGTGTTAAATATACTTATGCTGGTTGCCATGGCGACGCACCTGCGACGGCAGCGACGCCCAGCGGCCGAGGCTGCGCCATATCGGTGGCTAGCTTGAAACAGGGCAATGCTCCGTACCACTTCTCCTGCAGGATGTCCATGTAGCCGTTGTTTGAATACTTGGAGATCACTGCCGATATGCTGTCCTGTGAATAAAAAATAACTCTGTCCACCACGACGTTCTGACTTTAAGAGTGTAAAAGCCTGAAATCCACATACACGGTCCAATCAAATTAATATGAACGCCGTCTATGTTCGATGTCAAAGTGCAATAACCACCCACACAGGGAAGATGATAGCATCAGCAGTGAAGAATATGCAAAACGTATGGATGGGTGGTTGTTTTAGTGCGGAAACGGAGCGATTTATCTGATGTTCAAAAGGACATGATCATTGGCTTTTGGGCCAAACGTGGAAGCATTTCCGAAACGGCTACGTTTGTAAACTGCTCGCGTGGCAACGTGGTTGAAGTATACCGTGTGTGGCAAAATGGCGCTATCCTAAGCCGGCGGCGAGGCAGCTGCGATGCACTACGTGTCGTAGATAACAGGGGGAAAGACGGCTGCGGAAATGTGTACCGGCGAGTAGATGTGCAACTGTTGAGCAACTGACCACCCAGATGAAGCAAGGTCTACCAACAGTGTCTCCTCAACGACTGTTCAACGAACGTTACTGCGTATGAGCCTCCGCAGCAGGCGCCTTGTCCGTGCACCCATGCTGACGGCAAATCGCAACAGGACGTCCACTGAGTTGCGGCAGGTGGCCTTTCCAGATGAATTATCTGGAAAATACCTTGAAACAAAAGTCGGAAGGATCGAGGCCGGAGGAGGAAGTGTTGTGGTCTAGGGAATATTTCGTTGCATTCCCTCTGTGATATCATTATGGAAGGTACAGTGTATCAACACAAGTATGCATCTATCCTTGGGGACCATTTCGACCACTATATGCAGCTTGTTTTTCCTCTTCATAGTGGCATCTACGAGCAGAACAATGCAACTTGTCACATAGCTCGCAGTGTACATACGTGGTTCAAAGAGCACGGGGATGATTCTACCACACTGCCTTGGCCACCCAAATTGGCAGGATTTACGCATAATCGAGAATCTGAGGGACCATCTTCATCGGGTTTTTCGCGTCATGGATCCTCAACGAAGAAACCTAGAGCAGCTGCCCACGGCACTGGATCGGCATGGGATCACATCCCTGTTGATACCTTTCAGAACCTAATTGACTGTACTCCTGCACGTCTCGCTGCAAAAGGTGGTTATTCATGCTTTTGACAAGTGGTCACATTAATGTGACTGGACAGTGTATTACAAATATTATGACTCGTTTGTATCCTGGTATGGTATTAGAAAAAAATGTTCAAATGTGTGTGAAATCTTATGGGACTTAACTGCTAAGGTCATCAGTCCCTCAGCTTACACCCTACTTAACCTAAATTATCCTAAGGACGAACACACACACCCATGCCCGAGGGATGATTCGAACCTCCGCCGGGACCAGCCGCGCAGTCCAGGACTGCAGCGCCTCAGACCGCTCGGCTAATCCCTCGCGGCTATGGTATTAGAAAATTATAATGATCATCATCATGATCACGCATATTCTTGCTAAAATAATTACCTATTGAAGATATACAAATGGTAGTTACAGTGTGAGAGTACAGAAGGTATGTCGTGTATATTGAGGTGATTGTAACAGTCGTCCTAACTTTTATTCTTGAACGAAACCTGATGCCATGCCTCTCCATGGTATCTTTCGACTAGGCGCATTGTGAAATATAATTCGAACAATATCTGTGCTGTGGCACAGAACTTTGTTTTCTCATTTTTGCAATCGACAGGGCTGAATTCTTCGATGAAGTAGATAAGTACCAATATTGTAGCCTACTGTCAATCCATAATCAGTTGAATGTCGTCAGTTACTTAAGAAATGCCAGTTGTGGTGAAACCATGTTTCCGAAACCTTATTGGTGTGTGTTACAAAGTTGATTTGCTCACTTGAACATGTATTATAAATACTAATCTTTCGATGTTGCCAGAACGATAAATATTGTTTTAAGCAGAGGGATTATTTGTTGTATCATCCTTCTGTAAGTTTTACGGAACCTTGGAAATACTCTTCTGATCATTAAAACTGCAACACCATGAAGGCACCGTGCAACAAATGTCATGATGGCGTAAGGTGTGCTATACACTTGTATCTGCAAATTTTAAAATTTTAGTGCAACAGCGCAAAGTAGATGGTAGTGCACGCCATCTACAGTCTGTATTCAAGGAAAGATAACACAGTGGTTTTGTCATTCAGGCATTGCATTTCAACGTTGTTTGTGAGAGATGATCGTGGAAGGAGGTTAAACGTCAACCGGCGCAGGTCGGCTTTGGACAGTAGCCGGATTATGACCTTTCGAGTGTATGGTTTATCACCGGTTCTCGCGTTTTCTGGGACACCATGAATGTCATACGGATATATTATCGATGGCTTCAGGAAGAGATGCTCAACGGTCGCAATTAACTAGCGCACGAGAGGACAGATAAAGCATATTATTCATTCGGGCATGTAGCAGCCATCGAAGAAATTCAGAGGCGTGCTGCTGGATTTGGTAGCGTAGGTTCGATCACCACATGAGTCTCCCACTTATGTGGGAATCCCTGAAGGGAAGCCGACGTTTTGCCGGCCGCGGTGGTCTAGCGGTTCTAGGCGCTCAGTCCGGATGCGCGCGACTGCTACGGTCGCAGGTTCGAATCCTGCCTCGGGCATGGATGTGTGTGACGTCCTTAGGTTAATTAGGTTTAATTAGTTCTAAGTACTAGGGGACTGAGGACCACAGATGTTAAGTCCCATAGTGCTCAGAGCCATTTGAACCATTTTTTGAAGCCGACGTTTTCGCGGAACACTATTGAGGGAATTTAGGGAAGTGACGTTTGTTGCTGACGGTAGAACGACTCTACTGCCACCAACGCACATTTGCTGGAAGGACCACGGAGGTAAGATAAGGGAAATTAGGGCTCCTACGGGGGCCATATACACAGTCGATTTTTCCCTCGCTCTATTTACGGGTGGAACAGGAAAGGAAATGACTAGTAATGGTACAGGGTATCCTGCACCACGCACCGTAC